>NW_006408772.1:591576-594172 GCF_000296735.1 Chrysochloris asiatica | reverse complement strand
TGACTACATCTTCCAACTGAGATTGGTTTGTTCTTTTGGCAGTTCATGGTACTTTTAGTATTCTCCTTCATCACAGATCAAATATATCAGTTCATCTATGATCTTAATCATTCCAACTTTCACATGCATACTATGTTATTGAAAACACCATGGTTTGGGTCAGGTACACCTTAATCCTCAAACTGACATCTTTGCTCTTAAACACTTTAAAGAAATCTTGTGCAGCAGATTTGCCTAATGTTTGATTTCTTAACTGTTGATGGTTTATTTATTTGAGCAAAATAAATTACTTGACAACTTTAATCTCTTTCTGTTCATCATGATGTTATTTATTGGTCCAGGGATAAGGATTTTTGTTATCTTTACACTAAGGTGCAACTCATACCAAAGGCTGTGGTCTTTTATCTTCATCAGTAAGTATTTTAAGTCCTCTTTGCTTTCATCAAGTAAGGTTAAATCATTTGCATATTGCAAGCTCTTAATGAGTCTTCCTCCAATCCTGATGTCATGTTCTTCTAGAATCCAGCTTCTCAAATTATTTGCTCAGCATACAGATTGAATAAAGATGGTGAAAGAATACACCCCTGGTGCACACCTATCCTAATTTTAAACTATTCAGTATTACCTTGGTCTCTTTGAATAGCTACCTCTTAGTCTATGTACAGCTTCCTCATGAGCAAAATTAAGTGTTTTGGAATACTCGTTCTCTGAAATGTTGTTCATAACTTGATGTCCAAAGGTGTCATGATCCACACAGTTGAAAGTCTTTTCATAGTCAATAAAGCACAGCAAAACACCTTTCTGGTATTCTGCTTTCAGCTAAGATCCTTACAACTTACAGGAAGAAATCAAAGGGATCATTAAGAAGAGGAGAACGAATGGAAAAACCAAAATGGATATCAGAAGAGACCAAAACTTGCCATGCACTGTAGAGATACTAAAGCAAATGGGAAAAAAAAATGAGGTAAAAGAACTGAACAGATAATTTCATAGGGCAGCTTGAGAAGACTAAGTATTCAAATGAAATATGCAAAGATCTGGAGCTAGCAAATTGAAAACGGAGTACATGATCAACATTTCTTAAGAGGAAAGAACTGAAAGAAAAATTCAAGTCTACAGTAGCAAAACATTGCAACTGGAGAATGGACAAAATATTGAATGATGCAGAAAACTTCAAAAGAAAATGGAAGGTATAAACAAGTCACTGTACCAAAAGAAAAGATCAATGTTCAATCATTTTAAGACATAGCATATGATAAGAACAAAAGGTATTGAAGGAAGAAGCCCAAATGACATTGAAAACATTGGCAAAGAACAAGACTCTATAAATTGATATTGAAATCTTTCAACAAACTGATGCAGCACTGTATGCAGTCAATATTCTGTACTAAGAAACTTGGTAGAAGCTACCTGACCAACTGATTGGAAGAAATCCATATCTGTGTCAATTCAAAAGATAGGTGATAGGTGACCAAACAGAATGCAGACATCGTTGAACAATATCATTACTATCACATGCAAGTAAAATTTGCTAAAGATAATTCCAAAGTGCTGCAACAATTCATTGACAGTGAACTGCCAAAAGTTCAAGCCATGCTTAGATGAGAACATGGAACAAGGGATATCCTTGCTTGTGTCAGATGGATCTTGGCTAAAAGCAGAGAATACCAGAAAGATGTTTACTGGTATTTTATTGACTATGTAAAGGCCTCTGACTGTGTGGAACATTACAAAATATCGATACCATGATAAAGAATGGTGTCCAGAACACTTAGATGTCTACATGAGAAGATTGTATATAGACCAAAATAGTCATTGGAACAGAACAATGGAATAGTTAATGACTTATTATTAGGAAAGGAGAGGGTGAGAGCTGTGTCCTTTTACCATACTTAATCAAAGTATGGTGAAAGCATACAACCTGAGCAAATAATCTGAGAAACTGGGTTAGAGGAAGAAAAATGTGGTACCAGGACTAAAGGAAGACTCATTGAAAGCCTGATATATACAGAAGACACAACTTTGCTTGTTGAAAAGTGAAGGCAACTTAAAATACTTACTGATGAATATTAAACACCATAGGCTTCAGTATGGGTTGCAACTCAATATAAAGGAAACAAAAATCCTCACCAGGACTAAGCAATAACACTATGATAACTGGAGAAAGGATTGAAGTTGTCAGACTTCATTTTGCTTGGATCCACTATCAGCACTCATAGAAGCAGCAGTTGAGAAATTAATTATGACCTTGTTAAAGTATTCAAGAGCAATGATGTCCATTTGAGGACTACAGTGCACCAATAAATAACATCATGATGAACAGAAAGAGACTCCAGATATATTATTAGGAGGAATCAATCCCTAAAGAAGGATATGCTTGGTAAAGCTGGGGTTCAGTGAAAAAGAGGAAGCCTCAGTGAAATGGATTGACACAGTGTCAGCAGCAATGGGCTTAAACATAACAACAGTCATCATGATGATGGACCAGGCAGTGTTTCCTTATGTTGTGCATGGGGTTTCTCTGAGTTGGGACCTACTAGGTGGCACCTAACAACAAATTAGTCATAATTTAAATGTGATCTTTTTCTTATATATA
>NW_006408772.1:586629-590886 GCF_000296735.1 Chrysochloris asiatica | reverse complement strand
CAGTAAAGATTTACACCCTCGGAAACCCTGTACAGGGTCGCTATGGGTCGGAACCGACTCGACGGCACTTAACAACAACAACATATATATATACACTACATTGATTGTACAATGCAAGGTTAAACTTAAGATCAGCCCCTAAAATATGGTGGTGGTTATGTGCCACCAAGTTGGTTTTGATTCATTGTGACCCTGTATAGGTTTTTCTAGGCTATAAGTCTTTACAGGAGCAGAGTCTCATCTTTATGCCAGGCAGTGACTGGTAGATTACAATTACTGACCCTGCAGTTAGCAGTCCTCTCTTAATCCACTATGCTAATTGAGATCCTTACTAAAGTGTAGGCTATAAGGCTAAATTACTTTTAGCTGTTAAATCATTTATTTATTAAGTTCTCAAATTTAATTAATTTACTATAAAATCTACAATCATAGGGAAATAGTCATAATCCTTTATAGAATATATTCTGAAATGTATCTTTTCTATTCCTTGCTTTTATTTCATACACTGAAGAAACATGATTAATTGGAAGTCTCTTTACTTTCCCCCTGACATTCTAGTGTAATGTCATCTTACTATTGACTTTTCCTTATTGACATTTTGCACCATGCATCCATTATATATATTTGACTGATAATAAATCAATCAGCAGCACAGCAATAAAAACCAGAATGGTGCCTGCCCACATGTAGTAATGTGTATCTAAGGGAACTGAGAGCCAATGAAATAAAATCCATGTGGAGTTGAGTGCTCGTTAGAAGCATGGATGAGGAGAATTTGTTTCCCATACTTTTGACATGTTATGAAGAGGACTAGTCCCTAGAGAAAGACATCATGCTTGGTAAACTAGAGGGTCAGTGAAAAAGAAGAAGACCACCAACAGATGGATTGACACAGAGGCTACAATGGGATTAAATACAGGAATGATTGTGTGACTGGCACAGACTGGGTATTATTTCTTTTTGTTGTACATATAGACGTCATATAGTCAGCAACTAACAATAACACCAAACTAACAATAACAACAAAGCTCAAAAGGCAGGAAAGGATAGGAAAGAAGGATGAGTGAAAGCAGTAAACAGAGGAGGATATGGAAGAATGCTGTTACATTGAGGGATCGCAATGTCACAAATCAAAATGTGTATGAATTGTTGAATTGAAAACAATTTGCTGTGTAACCTTTTCCCCAAATCATAATGATACATTTTTTTTTAAATGTGTCTGGTAACTTTATTTATCTTTATTTGAAGCTTATGTGTTCAAACTAAAATCTCTGTGGATAAAAAACAATCACTTACAGGAACTGTCAATAATATTGGGAAATTCACATACACTAAGATGGACCCATACACTAAGATGGAGTCCTGGTGTGGCATTACAGGATAAGCGCTGGACCACAAGGTCAGTTTGAACTGAAAGGCAGGTGGTTTAAACTCACCAGCCTCTCCTCGGAAACTCTACACAGGGTTACTATGAGTCAGAACTGACTCTATGACATTTAACAACAACAATTTGATGGAGGAGGCTTATTCGTCACAATGAGAAAAGAAAATAGATTTGTTTGTTTTTACTTTTTTTTTGCATTTGGTGGATGAGTAAATTCTTTCAGTAAAACCTATTCTCTTTAAAACTAAAATGGGCAGTATTAGAAAAAGCTAATATGGTCTTACCATATAACTTGTGATGAAAATAAACCCCAGTAAGCCTAAGCATGTTGCTCATGGGTACACCACCAAGGTGGCACAGAAGGTCTCCTGGCTCACAGCCTAGATCTCAATTCCACCACACCCTGTGAATCCCTCAAAAGGAAAAGACTGAATGATTCCAGTGAAGTAAGAAATGCTATCAAGATCAGTGTATTGTTTTATTTATTTATTTATTAACAAATTGGCACCACACCTCAATGTTCATTGTACCTCCCCAACTGGAAAAGCCTTCTGAATCATTGTCAGCTGCACGTCGTGTGCCCTCCACACTGCTTGGATCTCCTCAAGGCAACTATTGACAATTACTATACTGTGTTGTACAATTTTGAACCAGCTGACAAAAAATTGATCATGTTCTTACCAGGCTATATCAAGATTGCAGACCACAGTCACTTAACTTGTCAGACTCGTTTCCTTTCTTGCTGCCAAGGACTCTTATTATCTTCCAGCCTCCCAGCCCTGACCTGGCTGATACAGATCAGATGGTGACTGAATAGAAGCTGCCCCAGTCCTGGGTACATGATGTATGCGTAAGTACTCAGCTTTTCTCATTAAGACTTGTCAATGGGGACTAAGATTTATAACTCTTGAGACAGGAAGTACAGTTATTGGCTGGTAGAGAGTACTTTATTTTAAAGGCTTTTTATATGTATTATTGTATTTTGTGTTAAAGTTTTTCATGTGTTATTGTATTTTGTATTTAAGTTTTATTGTTGTTGCTTTAAAATATAAGAATTCTTTGGAACAAAAGGGACCAATGTGGTCTTTCTTACTAAAATATTGAAATGACTGTTGTTAAGAGCCATTGAGTCTATTTCAACTCATAGTGACCTTGTATAGGGTTTCCAAGGTGCAGCTGGTAGATTAGCAGCCCAGTGCTTATCCTACAGTGCCACACCAGCACAGGCCATAATATAGTGTCCATATTATATTTTAAAATTCAGAAAAGCCTATGCTTTGAATAATACAGCATTTAAAAAGATTTTTTAATATGTTTAATAGCACAGTATAAATTTTTATCATATGTTATTTATTGAAGTAGATACTGGGAAAATTAGACATGTAAATTTAAGAGGTGAGTCTATTTGAATTTAATTATTTTTACTTTTAACTAATAGAAAGTATAATAGCAATAGGACTATTGTATATATCACAGGAATGAAATTATTAAAATTAAAATATTTTAAAGTATTTAATCATTGAATTAATAAAATCTAAACTAAATGTTTAGTTTACATTTTATTAAACTAAAACTAGTTTAGATTTTATTAAACTGGTATGGCACTGTAGAATAAGCATTTAACTGTGAACTACAAGGTCAGTGGTTCAGAAGTTCCAAATTACCAACTACCCTATACAGGGTCGCTATGAGTCAGAACCAACTTGGTGGCACTTAACAGCAACAACAAACTAAATGTGACTCTAAAATTATTGATCAGAAAGTGACTTTAAGGTACACATTTTTTTGAATATATGTTTATATTTAGGTATCATTCATTTCATTATTTTACAGACTCAGAAGTAACTGATTTAATTTCTCAGAATGATTTCATGTAAAGCTGCTTAGTCTGACCTACCTTCTCAAAGAGGTTCTTCACTCTCTGCAGACACCAATTTCCTATGTAATTGTACAGACACTAATTTTGTCATCAATTATATATAACACTTGAAGCCTGTAGCCACTGGTACTATAAATTATGAGTGTTCTCACTTCCCTAATTTACTCTCATATAACAGCATAAACTTGACTTATATTACATCAGTTTAATGCATAAAACTTCCCCCTATGGACATTGCATGACAGTAGAGCATTATCTGTATTCATTATAAATACAAGAAAACATATATTTTTTTAAAGTAAGATTAGATTATAGAAAAGAAAAAATATGTGAAGAAAAAACTTTCTTCATTTTTACAAACATTGATATAAGTAGAATTTCCTAGTAATTTCAACTTAAACAAATGAGCAAAAATGTTGGAGTTATTTCATGATTATTTATTTCAGAATACTTTTCTATCAGTATGAACTTCATCTTCCCAATTTAATATTTTTTTCATTCACTAACCTGTTCACTTTAAGAGTAGCCTTAAAAAAAACTATTATCTTGACGTTTCATCAACTTTGGTTCCAGGCTTTAAAGTTTCCGTCAAAAAATATAGATTGTGCTATAGAGATTAGATAAGGTGTTTAGGCAGTGGGATAGTTGAATTCATTAGCAAAGATATTTTGCCCAAGGGATCTAGATTTAAAGAATGAATGAGTCAAATGTGCTATATATCCTCAGCAAAAGTACTATCTTTCTCATTATTCAATATGCTAAGGAGAAGTGGTGTGGTATAATAGAAGGCGAAACAGGATGAGGTTGAAATGTTTTCTCAATCCAGTTTTGCACTCATTTGCCTAAGGTAAGTCACTTATCTCTTAATAAATCTTTTGTGTGGTATTGTAGGATAAACACTGGACTGCTAATCACAAGATGGGCAGTTCAAACCCACTAGCCACTCTGGAAACCCTATACAGGCTCATGAGTCAGAATTGACTCAATGACACAT
>NW_006408772.1:584332-586529 GCF_000296735.1 Chrysochloris asiatica | reverse complement strand
CCTGGTGGTACAATAACTCCATGCTTAGATGCTAACTGAACTAAAATACCCTTTTGTTGCTGTTAAGTGCCGTCGAGTAGTTTCCAACCATAACAAATCTCTACAGAGTATGCACAGAGCAGCTGGTGAACTTGAACCACTAACCATGCAGTTCAGATCGACTCTGCAGTCTGGTGCATTAACTCACAGCGCCACACTAGGACTATGGAGCCGTTCTAATCTGTCATATGAGGGGTTGACTCAATGACACATTGTTGTTAAGTGCCGTCAAATTGGTTTCAACTCATAGTGACCCTGTATGGTATTTCTAAGGAGTGGCTGGTGAGTTTGAACTGCCAAATTTGCAGTTCAAACTGGCTTTGTAGTCCAGTGCATTATTCTATAGCATCACATCAGGACAACAATGGCTCCTAGCAACAATAAAAACATCATGAATAGTAAGTTTAAGTACATTAAAAAGCATAAATATAGTGTTTCATATAGAGAGTAGGTGAGTGTACTATGGTGCAGGTACACACAGTAAAAAAATATTATACTATGGTGCAGGTATAATTGGTCAAAATTTATTATGATATGGTACAGGTACATACAGTCAAAAATATTTTTTTGAAAGCTCTATACTTGATGACCTTAAAATCCTTCTAAAGTTGTATGATTTCAATAAGAGTTAATAACTAGCTAATTTGAAGAGCATTAAAATCTCTTAAACAGCCTTTTTGGTGTGGTTATAAGATGTTCTTCACTAGGAAACATGATGCGATATGGTGACAAGTATACACCTTAGTAAGCCAGATACCAATCAACAAGTCATTCTCTGAAAGCATAGTCTGATAGCAATGAATATGAAAACATGCAAAAAGGATGCTATGAGGGTGCTCACACAATCTCATAAAAAGTTTATATAATAATTGAAATTAGTCTTACAAAGCAAGTAGGGCTTAATTAGAGGAGAAAGAAAGGAAGCCATTTCAAGCTGATGGAACATAGCCTTTGCAAAAGGCATGAGATTTGAGTTGTAATAGTAAATAGATGTTGGCTGTTATCAGGAGATGAAAATGAAGTGATATGGAAGGGCAAGACTGTGAGGGTCCTTTGTGTTAAAAAAATCTGAATTTTATTACAAGGATGGACAAAAATTTAATCAAGGGAGAGAAATGATTGATTTGCAATTTTTAACAATTATGATGGACAAGATCCATTTGGTAATTTTATGGTCATCAAGTAAAAGTGATGCAAACTAAGTGAAAAGAGTAGTAGACACAATGCCTTTGTATATGTTGTTTCCTATGTCGATGATAAATTTTCCTCCTCATATTCAGTAAGACCCTATTGCCTTCTTCAAGATACTAATCAAATCACTGAAATTTTTCTTCTGCTCGTATCTCAAGTATTCCTAAGCACAACCATTTTCTCCAAACTTGTATAACATATTGGCAGTTAACCTTCTATCTCTGTACCTCTTAATTATTTGCTAATAATAATGTCTTCCCAATTAAATGAAGAGCTGTATGCATGTCCATTGCCAAATACATTCTCTTGCCTATTATAGACATTCAAGAATCACGTGGTGACTTATAATAACATATGCCCAAAGTGAAAATAGATACTGAGAAAAAGAGGGAAGACTAAAAGTAAATAACAATTCAAACTCACTCCTTACTGTGTATATAGTCAAGAAGACTTGTACTTCTGCTGCTGCTGCTGCTGCTGTGTGCCTTCAAGTCAGTTCTCACTCATAAGATTTCTGAGACCATACCTTTACAGAAGCAGAAAGCCTCATCTTTCTCCCACAGAGCAGCTGGTGGATTTGAACTGCTGACTTTGTGGTTAGAAGCCCAACACATAACTCACTACATTACCAGGGCTCCTTATTGTATATCTAGTTAGGAAGGACTATTGTTCTTGTTGTTAAGTGCCATCAAGTCAGTTTCAACACATTGCAGTCCAGCACATTACCCTCAGCGCCATAACAGGACTATAGCATATTTAAAATGCAGCGATTCAAAAAGTATGTAAAAAGCTGACATTCTAAATTCATTTCAAATGATGTTAGGTTGTGGGGTTGGTGGGGATTTGCCGTTGAAGACATGAAAGCATCAGATAAATGCTTATAGATTAGATTTTAAAGTTTTATTTATTAATTAATTCAACAAATATTTATTATACTATTTAAAGTATTGAAGAGCAGAGATGTCAG
>NW_006408772.1:567353-584087 GCF_000296735.1 Chrysochloris asiatica | reverse complement strand
ACAGTCGCTGGAGAAGGATGTCATGCTGGGTAAGGTGGAGGGTCAGAGAAAAAGAGGAAGACCCCCAACGAGATGGATCAGCCAGGTGATATCATTGATGGCGTCAAGTGTGGTGTCGGTAGTGAGGTTGGCCCAGGATCAGACATTGTTTCATTCTGCTGTGCTTGGGGTCACTATGAGTTGGTTCCAACTCGATGGCACCTGACAACAACAACAACAACATACATATAGTGTACTAGTAGTACACATAAAGTGTACTACTAGTACACTACACATCCATGTGCATATCGTGTTGTTGTTAAGCGTTGTATATTCGGTTCTGACTCATAGCAACTCTGTGTAGGGTTTCCAAGGTGCAGCTGGTGAGTTTGAACTGCTGACCTTGTAATCCAAACCTACCTTGCGGTCCAATGTTTTATCCCACGGTACCACACCAGGACTCCAACATATGCATATATGTGTATATATATATCTACAGATAGTGTTAAAAAGCAAAGGTGTCACTATGAGGACTAAGATATACATGACCCAAACCATGATATTATCAATCACCTCATATGCATTTGAAAGTTGTGCAATGAATACAGAGACTATAGAAGAATTGGTGCATTTGAATTACAGTGTTAGCAAAGAATATTGAAATTACTAGTCAGAATGCTCCTTAGAAGTGAGGAGGGTGAGATTTGTCTCTCAAATTTGTCCTTGGAGAAGGATATCATGCTTGATGAGAGTCAGCAAAAAAAAAAGGAAGACCTTCAAGGAGATGGACTGGCACAGTGGCCGCAACAACAGGCTCAAGCATAACAATTGTGAGGATGGTGCAGGACTGGGCAGTGTTTCCTTCTGTTGTGCACAGGGCTGCTATGAGTCAGAACCAACTCAGTAGCAAGAACAGCAACACACATGGTACATATTTATTTATATATCATGTGTGTATATGAACACATATCACATGCACATGAACGCCTGTATACACACAAATATGAATAAACCAAATAATAATATCTGCATTCAGAGAGTTGAAAATGTAAGAAAAGAGACTTGACAAATACATGTTAATCATAAATGTGATGAACATGAAGTAAAACTTTTCATTTTCTCCCTTCCCTCAATTTTTCAGAATAATTTTATTTCTTTTATAATTCCTGGATTTGGTAATGATGATGGTAATTGTTATTGCCAGCTTCTTTTTTTAAAAGTAGGTTTTCAGTTTACATATAAATATTCTATAGACCATTTTGGCTTGTCTGCTAAAAAAGTAAGTTAAATTTGTAGAATGTAGTTTGGCTACATTAAATACTGATGTAGTTTCCTACTTTGTTTAAAGAAACCTGTGAAAACTTAAATAGATCCTTTCTTAATACTCTTCAAAAAGTGTAGGAAGATGGCACGGAAACCAGAGATTTCGTTTTTCATTGTCCCTGGTCCCCAATCAGATTCTAGTTCATGCTACCTTAAAAAAAAGTTACCATCAAGTAGATTCTGACTCTTGGAAACCCCATTCTACCATAACTCTGCATCTTCCTTTTCTTTTTGAACCTTGTTATTGAGAATTGAATGAAGATTTACAGAGCAGATCATGAGAATTTTGACCAAGAAAATGTGACTGTGTTACTTGAAATGGTTATTTGCAATAGTCTTTAGAACTGTTATGATACCTTTGTAGTACTTCAGTGTTAGGTGAGTTAACTTTGTGTATGGGAATTAGGGAAAATATCATAAAAGTTGTCATGCTCTTTAGTCATGTAATCATTATGTGAGTTTATTATTTATTATGAATCCTTAAAATACCAAAAATGTGTGTATTCAAAATCTATCTTCAAAAGCGAATCATTTGGTGCTTTAGATTATGTACATTGCTTTCAATAGTATGGAAGACTAAACTTTGATGCTTCACTAGTTTCCTCTAGCTGTTAGTACTTAGACTATAATCACTTTTTTTTTTTAATTATCGTAAAGTTTTAGAATTTTTAATTAATTGCTAACTGCTCAAAAATGAAAAATAAGCTACTTTGAGGCAGTCAAGAATTTACATGATCTTATTGTCATTGAGTAAAGAGAATAGTTGACATCTTAAATATTTTATAAATCAATTTAAAATTTAAACTATAGAAAATATGAGCTGAAGCAGATTCAGTGACTTTTTTTTCCTTTTGTATTATCTATTAATATTAACCATATCAAAGTTCCTTTTTTATGGATTAAAATGATTGAATATGGCAATTTAATATAGCTTAAATGATCTGATAGTACTTAACAATAACAATTTAATATAAACTATTTTTCAATGCCTTATTTTATTTATTCTAGTAACATATATAGAATAACAATGTACTCTCAAACTATACATTTTTCAAAACTAAATATCAAGGTAATAGTTAAAACAATCCTTAGTAATATCTAAAACATGGTGGTTTAATTACTATAATATCAGTCTTGAACACACATCTCAACAGGTGAGATAGGAAAGAACAAGTTGAAAGAACTCCTGAAAACAGATTGGGAAAAAAAAAAATTCTAGTGTAAAACGGAATATATGGTATATCTAGATATCACTGCAAGCAAGAAAGAAAAGAAAAAAAATCTAATACTTTGATCTACAAGGTGTCAAACAACTGCTTTAACTTATATATTCTCTTCTTTGTACCTATTGACCGTTTTTTGTTGTTGTTTTGTTTTTGCATTTTTCTTTGCAATCAGTCACATAAATGTGAACAGGCTGAAGGACCTAAACTTAACAAGACCTTTAGTATTATATGGAAACTTCTAATCAGAAGAGAGAAGTCCTGGTGTGGAGCCTTAGGATAGCACTCAACCTCAAGGTCATTGTGAACCATAAGGTCGATGGTTCAAACCCACCAGCTGCTCCTTGGAAACCCTATGTAGGGTTGCTATGAGTTGGAACTGACTCTACGGCACTTAGCAATCACAACAATCAGAAGAGAAGCAATAAAAAGTAGAAGACATAACAGCTTTATCTTGACAAAGACTTTTACAATAGAATCAGACCAGTTATAGTATTCACATTTTTTACCTTAATCACTTCAGTCATATGTGCAGATCTGAACAGGATTGTAGAGACTGAAGTTCAGAATTGAATTTGACATATTATCACAGATGACATCTTGAAATTATGTCAACGACGATATCATCTTAACTCTCATCTGTCCAAGTCAGTGAGGCATGCCTGCTTCATTATGACTTTATCTTCTCCTCCCTCTTCTCATTCATCCTGCCTGGTAGTTACTAGTACTTGACTATACCTTAATTTCCAATCTTACATTTAAGTTGAGTTGTGTAATACAGGCAAATATTTCTGCTATTGGTAAGTAAAAGAAAGATGAATTTATTTTCTTCATTGTTTAGGTATCATATCACTTTTAAATATATATTATGTTGTTACCCCCTGACACGTCAGTCTTCTGCAGACAATGAAGCTTGTTGCAGGATGGCATTTTTTGCCACATCCTACCCTGAGATTTGGGCATTTATTTTTTCAGTGTCCAGGTTTTTGCAATAAGTACATCGGTCCTTGCTTAAGGCACTGTTTCCTTTCAGGGGTCCTCCCTGGGGTCCCACAGGCTTACCTCTAGTGGTCTTTAGGAAGACAGTTTTGGCCTGAGACTTTTTATGCTCTTGCTGTTAAATACTTTGAAGGTGATGTTCATGAGCTGGGATGGATTCATGCCAATTGCCCTGTTGAATTTCTGCCGTTTCTTTTTAATATCCAGGGTGCTTAGGGAGATAAAAATCCTGTTAACCATTCGGATATTTGCTGAGTTCTCAGGACCAAGGTCTGTGTACTTACAGTAAGCCTGGTAGATTCATTTAAAGAATTCAGAGGGGTCCTCAGTTGGCTTCTGCTGAACTGCCTGTACCATGTTCAAGCTCTTTTGTTTAGGAACTTCCTTCTTCAGACCTCTGAGAATGCACCTTTTATAGTACTCCAGCCATGGCAGGCCCATTTAGATTTTAATTTGTGTCAGCTAGAGGAATTGCCTTGACTGGGGCAAGGTTCCTGTTTGGGTTTTTCTCCATGGGTGCTTGCTGCTTCATTCCATGTCTTATCTCAGATCAGCCTTTTTTGTCACTGGTGAATAGTATGGTCAACAGAGCCTAAATATCTGCCCAATTAAGATGATGGATAGCAAAAGCAGTACTTAATAAATTTGTTATTTTGGTTGGGTTATCCGGTGTGACACTGTGGATTAATGTTCTGGACCACCAAGTCCATTCAAACTGCAAGGGCAGCAGTTCAAGCCCACCAGTCGCTCCTCGGAAAACTCACACCAACCTAACTGCACTGAACATCTCAATAATTTTGCCTATTTAACAAGTCCAACCAAGATAGAGAAAGAAGTATGTGCCCATAAATATCCTGCAGCTTGCCCTTCCATTTTCAATCCTATGGACATCTGCAGTGGGGGTATTGCCTTGCCTCTGTTCCAGGTAGTCCTCTACCAAAATGGGTCCCTTGAAGGGTATAGTATAGAGAAATCACTTCCAAACTGCTTTCCTCAGTGACTGCATATGGCTGGGCAGGTTCACTAGGTCAAGCTATACTTTTCCCTAATGGCAGCTGCTGGTGTACCAGGAGTTGTAATAAGACAATGTTATAATCAAAAGCTATGTTTCACACACACAGAAAAAAACACAGAAAACATAAATCTCTTTGTATATTCATGTACAGTTCTGCTTAGAATTCTCTTTTCACCCATTACTCATCTGTATTCATTTTTCCTCCGTATGACTTTCCTATTAGTGGTATAAATGCATTATAGTACATATACATGATATAACTTACATACTCTTGGAATTTCAGGTTGTTTTTAGCTTCTTAAACATAAATACAGGACAAAAACACAGTAGTTTTACAAACAGATAGATAATTTGACACAGTGGTTGAATAATTCAAGCTGTAAGATGGTTTAATAATTTAAGGACCCAATCAAAGATTTTTCCATCATAGAGATTATACCTTGGCCAAGTTGTATTACAGTAAAACACCATTTTCTTTGATGTCATAGGAAGGTACCCATATAGAAACCAGTTAGAATTACACCTTACAGTGCTTTTCTTTGGGATTGAGGCCTATATTTTTATTTTATGTATAGAAGTTAACCTTAACAGAAACAGAAGGGACACTTTTAGGAAATTACTTCCTGTCTACCATGCCCCAATGTGTGCACCCAGGATAAAGCAAGGGGATCTCAAAGTGAAGGCAGAGGTGAGTGCAGGAGACACAGGGCTGAAGACTCCCAAGAAAAGATGCTTGGTAACACTGCTTGGAGTGTTTGGTTACTGTGCTTCTGGGCTCACTTGTCCAGGCAGCCAGCAGGCCTCTCATGGCTGCACATTCACAAACAGATAGATCGTGTCCAAACCTTGCTGTTCCTCTCATGAGTATTTTTAAACATCTCTTAGCTTTGCAGAGTTTCAAACCATGAGTCCACTCCATGCCAGTAGTGAGGACCATCTCCATAAGTGGTATGAGATTCACTACCAGTCCAGTGCCAGACACACTCTCACCACACACTCCTGTACACAGGACCTCTCTTTTTAAAAATTCATTAACATGCGTTCTACGACTCTTGGCTCAGTATGAAAATTTCCCATAGCACCTAAGTGTCTTGATTAGTGTCATGACAGGTAAGGGAAGGATTATGGTAGTTCCAACTCCCTAGGGGAGTCCCTGACTGAGGTCACTAGGTGAGACCTTGGAAGGTGATCAGTCTTCCACTTTTTTCAGTAGGAACAGGCCTGACTGGATTTAACCAGGGCCCCAGGGCTTTACCTGGTCCAGAAGTCCTGACTGGTTGGTTCTGTGGTTTACCTCTCCTTTTGAGTCCAGTTGAGAGAAGTAGGTGCGGTGGCTGGCTGCCCCCACTCAGAGGAGGAGGGACCATCAAATGTGGTGGTGGCCCGCCATCTAATCTGCCAAAGGGAGCTCAACACCACCACTCCCCGACTCCAAGCTGGTGGCTCAAGGGACAAGTGTGGTCAGTTTCCTGGTCAGGGAACCAAATGTTACAGTAGTTTTCAATCCAAATGTGTCACAACAGCTTCAGACCCTAGATTCCGGATCCATCGCCCAAGAAATTGAGGCCACTAGGAGAGGTGAAGCAGAGTTTCAGATTTTATTAAGCCAGCTGGCTCAGAGGAGCTAACTTCTCCAGAGTTTGAGCCCCGAATGCAGGTCAGCACAAGCTTATATGGGGTCAGAATTGGGGAGGGCCTAGGTTGGGGAACTGTTTGAGGACAGGAGGGAAACCAAAGGATTGGTCCCATTTGGTAACCTGATTAACATTCCAGCCTGTCTCCTGGGAGGAGAAGGCAGTGAATGTTTTGACCTTTTCCTGTTCACTATGGTGTTAACAATCTTTCCAGCCTGGCGATGTGGGGGTGCGAAGGTTGTCTACTTTCCCTTAGTGGTAGCATTCTTATTTAAAGTTCTTAGTTTTTGAACAGGTTCTTCCCCCCACCCCAATTCATCCTGCTCACATACCCCAGCGATGCATAGATCACTGTTGCTGTTAATCAACAGTCTATGTCTGGCTCTAGCAATTTTCTGGATCTCTTATCCCTGAAGATGGACCATCTAGAGAATTTATTTCTCAGTTAGAACTTACTCGATGTCACTTAATAACAGCAAAAACTTCTTTCTAATGGAGTCCCTGGGTGGCAAAAATGATTAAGAGCTGGATCACAGGTGAAAGGTTGGCAATTCAAAACCATCCTGAGGTGCCTCAGACGCAGGCCTGGGAATCTGCTTCTGATGAGTCCTAGCTTGGAAAAAATCTATGGAGCTGTTCTACTCTGCACACAGGGGGTTGCCATGAGTCAGAATCAGCACAGGGAGTTTCTATGAGTTGGAATCATCTCACTGGCAATTAATAACACAGTAACTTTCTAGCGTAGTGGTTACAAATCGGGTTGTGAACCGCAAGGTCAGCAGTTCGAAACTACCAGCTGTTCCACGGGAGAAAGATGAGGCTTTCTGCTCCCATAAATATTTACAACCTTGGACGCTTTGAGTCGGAACTAACTGCACGGCACAAAACAACAACAACTTTCTAAGGATTGCACCTGTGTTCCTTACTATTTGCCACAGCAAGAGCAAGAATCTGATATTTACGACTTCCTCAAAATTGGAAAGATTGTGCATTTATCCCTGTTTCAATTTAGTTAGCTGGTAGCTACCATCTTTGTCTTGCTGACAGTTGTTTTTGCAATAACATTAGTTATTACTCAGAAACAAATTGGCAACTTGGAAGACAGGCTTAATCAATTTTCTATTCATTTACAAACATCTGGACTCTGAGTTGATTTTTTAGTATCATGTCAACCTATTTGTACTGGGATTGTTTACCCTGACTTTTTCAGGGCCCATTATTAATAGGAAATGAGGTTCACTATGAGTTGGAATCTGAAGCAAGGGCACCAGGTTTGCTTTTTGCATATGTTGTGTTTGTGTGTGTGAAGATTCCCAGTGGAGTCCTGGTAGCACAGTGATTAAGTGCTCTTTGTTAACTAAAAGTTGTCTGTATTTTGAATGTACTTTTGAGTCCATTCAGATTCACAGTGATTCTATAGGATAGAATAGAACTTCTCCACAGGGTTTCTGAGGCTGTAAATCTTTAAGGAAGCAGAGTGTCTCATCTTTCTCTCTGACAGCAGCTGGTAGTTTCTAAATGCAGACACCTTTCAGTTAGCAGTGAGCACTTACCTACTGTGCCACCAGAGATCTTGGAAACTCTATGAGGCAGTTCTGCTCTGTTATATGAGACCACTAATGATCAAAATTGACGAGATGGCTTCTAACCACAAGGCAGAGTTTCAGTTTGTTATCAAGGATTCTAATAAGGTAAACCATACCAGTTTCTTATCTCAATATTCAACTCAAACTAGCTGAACTAGGTAATATTTTTAATATTGGAAAGCCAAAGTAAAGATCTTAGTATCAATCTAATTTCCCTCCCCCCTCAAAAAAAGTTCTTAAGTGGATCAAAAATGTAGACAGCATTTACATGAATAGCTCTAAACTAATGTGAGGTATTATGCCCAAGATTGTCTTTCTAGAAGTGATTTAATAAATTTAAAATTTTAAGTAAGATGCATTTTCATTCAACAGACTGTGAAAGAAATTATTGGACTGGATTATCTTCTTGAATTATGTGCTATCTAGCCATTAGAATAAATGAAGTAAATATTAATTAGTATGAAACATACCCATTAGAATTACATTTTATTTGACTCATTTGAGAACATTAAAATGCTGTATTTATAATGTTTAACGTAGTGGCTAAGAATTGGGCTGCTAACCTCAGGGTCAGCAGTTCGAAACTATCAGCTATTCCGTGGGAGAAAGTTGAGGCTTTCTGCTCCCATAAAGATTTACAACCTCAGAAACACTGTACAGGTTTGCTATGAGTTGGAACCTATTCCACCGCACATAACAACAACAACAACAGCCTTAGTGGAAATACATGAAAACTAGATTCAAAATTCCTCAGAGTACTTCATGAAGTAGAGCTTTTATTATGGATACAGATATAAAATAAGCTTTTCTTTCTGATTGCAATTGCTTTTCAAAGCTGTATTTTTTACCAGCTATAATAAAATCATAATTTGATTAATGCAAATATAGAAGTGAGTAAAAATATTATTAGGTGCCATCGAATCAGTTCTGACTCTAGAAGTGTGTAAAATTCTATTGATATATTTATAGATATAAAAATAGAATTTATCAGAATATGAAATTTGACATTGAAACATTAGGTATCTTATGCATAAAAAATTAATATTTATATTGTTAAAATTATACATACAGTTGGTAAGTTCAGAAGTTAAAATTTCAAACATGCTGGGTGTTTCTAAAGTTACACAGTATGTCTTTTTAAACTTCTGAAAATCTGATTATTTTATTTTAGCAATTCATTAAGTATTAATGAACCACTTAAGGTAGAATAAGATCTTAAGAAATGAAAAACAAAGTTATTAGAAAAGAAGAAAAAACTAATGAAATAGCATTTGAATTTGCATGAGTTTTTAAGTTAATTATTCAACATTAAACAATTCTTTGAGGGGAATATCCTAAGAATGAGAAGCTCTTAAACTTCATTGTAGGTACACTTTAACCTACTCATTACCTCTATCACACATGGCCCTTGGGAAATGTGGCAGGAAGATTCTGGGACATGCAAATTTTGTTTATTCAATATGCAGATTAAATTAATTATAATTTAGAACATAGTTGAGCTCCTTTAAGACATTTATGTTAATCACAGCTCTTCCCTCTGAACTGAATTGCAAAATACCACTTAAGTATAATAGTCAGTGATAAGAGAAGCTAAGTGAAGATTTTCAAGGAAAATGCAGATAACTAAATAAACATTTATTTATCTTGTATGTGTATTGTACATACATATACACTTTATTATAAAACTGGTATTTTTTCTGAAATCAGGAATTTATTATTATTAATAATAGTTTATATACCTTTCGATCTTTCAGTAGTAGATAAAATATTGATATTTTGAAGAAAGTTTAGCAAAAATGTTAAACATCAACAAATTTCTAAATATATGGCAGAAGGAATTGCATAATTTTAGACATTACAAATATTTTAATTTTGCTTTTGTCTCTTGAAATAATCTATCAATCTCACATGCAAGTAGCAAGATGTGATTTCTTAAGAAGTATTTCTTTGGTGGTAATTTCAATTATATTGGTTAAAACTATTTTGGTTAAAATTATTTTGGTTGAAAGAAATGGACTTAAACTAAAATGATCATTGAGCTATTTCATAGAATAAAGAAAAGCAAATGAACACAAGAATTCACATGTGTGGAATGGGATCAGCTTGTTGGAAGTGCTTTTGAAAGGGAGGTGAAATTCCATATGTAAGTTAGCATTTTTTTCCTCAATTTTTCTTCATTTTAATATGAAAAGAGAGTAGTTAGGTCATATTTGGGGGTGGGGGGAAATGGTCATTTTATTACTAGGTCTTAAGTTTAGAACCTAATGGAAAAATTTTGTTTTTCTTTTTACTGTTAGATGACCTGTGTTATTTATTATTTGTTCCCTCAGGATAAAAAAATAAAACATGAAACCCAGGATTCTTGATCTGACTCTGAAAAGTTACTATGGTTATCATTAATTATTGTGTGTCAAACACTGATTTGTATCTTTCTTGTCTACAAAGAAGTGTTAGCAACTTGTGAGTCTGAGGTAATTTTGATTTATATTTCTAGCTGATATTTCCTAAGTCAATAAGATTTTCTAAATAACTGATATGTGAAGGACTTATAGAAAGCAGAAGCAGAAGAGAAATCTCTGTTTTTCAGGAGTTTACAGTCTTATTGGAGAATTAACTTTTATGTACATAAGCAAGAAATGAATGACCTTGGAATCAGTTGCTGAACCATATAAGGATAACATCAATAACATCATACAGGAATAAAGCAAAAGGTAATTTAAAAAACAGAAGGAGAGAAAAGACTGAAATAGATGCCAGAAGAGACTGAAACTTGCTCTCCAGCGTAGAGATGCTAAAGCAAATGGAAGAAATGACCATGTCAAAGAGCTGAAGAGAAAAATTAATAGGCCCCCTCAAGTGTCATAATGAAATGAACCAAGATCTGGAGTTAGATAACCAAAAGGAAAGAACATGCTCAGCATTTTTTAAAACTGAAAGAACTGAAGAAAAAAATCAAGCCTAGACTTACAATATTGAAGGAAGTTATGAGCAAAATGAACTCCTGGTGTGGCACTGTAGGATAAGCATTGGACTGGTAACTGCAAGATCAGTAGTTCAAACCTACAAACTATTCCTTAGAAAACCCTATACAGAGTTGCTACAAGTTGAAGCTGACTGGAAATAGCTTAACAACACAACAATGGTCAAAATATTGAATGATACAAAAAGCATGAAAAAGAAGATGGAAGGAGTTAATAGAGTCATTATACCAAAAAGAAATGGTGAATGTTCAACTATTTGAAAAGGTAACATATGTTCAAGAACCAATGGTAATGAAGGAAAAAAATTCAAGCTGTAATGAAGGCACTGGTGAAAAACAAGCCTCCAGGGATTGATAGAATACAGATTGAAATCTTTCAACAAATTGATGCAGTGGTTAGGCCCTCACTGGCCTACGTCAAGAAATTTGAAAGGCCTGGCAAATTTGATTATAAGAGATCCATATTTGTGACCATTGGAAAGAGAGGTGACCCAACAGAATGCAGAAGTCATCCAATAGTATCATTAATATCACATGCAAGTAATATTTTTCTGAAGTTAATTAAAAATGGCTACAGCAGTACATCAATAGAGAACTGCCAAAAGTTCAAGTCAAACTTAGAAGAGGACACGGAATGAGGACTAGCATGGCTGACATCAGATGGATCTGGGCTGAAAGCAGAGAATAACAGAAAGATGTTTACTTGTGCTTTTTTGACTATACAAAGATTTTCAACAGTGTGAATAATGACAAGCTATTGATAACATTGTGAAGAAGAGATGTTCCAGAACACTTACTCATGTTCATAAGGAACCTTTATATAGACTAAGAATCAGTCATTCAAACAGAACAAGGAGATAATGAATCAGGTTTGAAGCCTTTCATCATAGTTATCCAATCTGTATACTGAGCAAATAATCTGAGAAAATGGGTTATATGAAGAAGAACATAGCATCCGGATTGGAGGAAGACTCTTTAACATCCTGTGATTTGCTTGTTGGAAATGAAGAAGACTTAAAATACTTACTGATAAAGATCAAAGTCTACAACCTTCGATATGAATGGCACTTCCATGTAAAGAAAAATCATCATAACTTAATCAAGAATGACATCAAGGTAAATGGAGAAAAGTTTGAAGTTGTCAAAGATTTTATTTTTCTTGGATCCTCAATCAATACTCATGGAAGCAGCCGCCCACCCCCCCAAAAAAATCAACTGACAAATCTGCTACAAAAAACCTCTTTAAAGAGTTCAAGAGCAAAGATAGGAAGGAGTCAGGACTAAGTAATGTGTGCCTGATACAAGCCATGGTATTTTCAGTCACCTCATATGCATGTGAAAGTTGGACAATGAATAAGGAATACTGAATAAGAATTGATGCATTTGAATTCTGGTGTTAAAGAAGAATATTTAAAGCATTGTTGTTGTTAAGTGCCTTCGAGTCGGTTCCGACCCATAGCGACCCTGTACAGGGTTTCCGAGGGTGTAAATCTTTACGGGAGTAGAAAGCCTCGTGGTTATGAATTAGGCTGCTATTCTCAGGGTCAGCAGTTCGAAACTACCTGCTGCTCCGTGGGAGAAAGATGAGACTTTCTGCTCCCATAAAGATTTATAGCCTCAGAAAGCCTGTACAGGGTCACTATGAGTCAGAACTGACTCTACAGCACATAACAACAACAACAACAACAACATGGACTGCCAGAAGAATAAATATGTTTGGAAAGAAGTGCAGCCAGAATGCTCCTTAGAATCCAGGATGGCAAGACTTCAATCATAGTTCAGAGATGTAATCCAGAGGGACCAGTCCCTGGAGAAGCACATCATGCTGGGTAAATTGTAGCGTCAACAAAAAAGAGGAGGCTATCCAATGAGATGGATTGACACAGTGTCAGCAACAGTGGATCCAAGCATAGCAATAGTTGTAAGGATGATACAGTATCTGGCAGGGTTTCATTCTGATGTGATAAGGGCACTATGAGTCAGAAGAAACTCATTTGCACCTAACAACAACAAACAGTGGTGCTGTTGGGTAGGCATTGGGCTGCTAGCCACAGGGTCAGCAGTTCAAACCTATAAACTGCTCTATGGGAGAGAGCTGAGGCTGTATATTTTTGTAAAGATTTATACTCTTGGAAGCCCTAAGTGCAGCCCCTATGAGTCACAATTGACTTGCTGGCAGCGATTTTTGTTGTTGTTGTTGTTGTTTCTACATTATTGGCTCATAAGTTATAGCTCTTTCTGAAATTTTTAATTGTTGCCATATGGTTTACAATATACATCTTTAAAATATTCCAAATTATCTTCAAATATTATTTTATCACTTCATGTAGTCAAGAATCTTATATAGTATACTTCCAACTACTTCTTCATATTCCTTGGGCTACTGCTGGCATGAATTTTCCTTTTTTTCCCACATGCAATACAACAATATACCAACCCTATAGTTGTTGTTAAGTGTTGTCAAGTCAGTTCTGACCCATAGCGATGCTGTGTAGGGCTTCTGAGGAACGGCTAGTGAGCATAAACTGCTGGCCTTGTAGCTCAAACAGACCTTGTAGTCTAGTGCATTATCCTGCAGAGCAATACCAGGACTCCAACCTTATAGTATGTTACTATATTTTATTTCAGACAATCAAATATATTAGTCCATAGTAAGCTATTATATTTTTTTCCCTTGAAATAAGGAAAACGTTTAATTACTTTAACATTTTAAAGCAATTTAAAATAAGGAAGTTGTACTTAGTATTTGCCACTTTGCAAAGAATAGCAGTTTCTTCAATGAACAAGCACATTTCTGCTCCAAGGTTTTAGCATTCCCCTTTGCCTCTATGTGAAGTACTCTTTCCTACTATCTGCATGTCTTGCTCTTCACTTCATTAAAGTCTTATTCAAACGTCAGTTTCTCAGTGAGGATTTTCTTATCCATCCCATTAAACTTTTTACTCTTTCTACCTACTTCATAATTATGCTTACTCTGTTTTATTTTTTCCCATAGGACTTACCACTATCTCATATGCTATGTATTTTACTCAATTTTATGTTTATTGGACTTCTGGTGTGGCGTTGCCAGCTAATGTGGTAAACTGCAACGTTGGTGTGGGCCGTTAAAGCTGGCTGTTCTAACTCACCAGGCTGCTCCTTGGAAACCTTGTACAGGGTCTCTATGAGTCGGATTCCAACTTGATGGCACTTAACAACAACATATGTTTATTATCTGTTTTGTAACACTAGAACATTGTAAGCCAAACAAGGGTGATTTTTGTTGTTGTTGTATTGTTCACTAACATGTCTTTAGGACAGTGCAGGACTGGACAGTGTTTCATTGTGTTGTGCACCGGGTCACTATCCATCAGAATCAATGCCATGGAACCTAGCAACAACAATTATACAGAGTAGGTGACTATTTGGTAAATGAAAGAAAGAATAAAAAATAAATACTAATGGCTTATTGAAGTTGGCATTAATTACTTCATTATTGGTCACTTTTAAAATTTGTTACAAGTTCATTTTGAAATCCACTGGCATGTTAAAAATATTGGAAACCACTATGACATTTGAAATTGTTTTGCTGTCACTGTTTCTAACAAATAACTGGAGCTATGTCTAAGAAAACTTAAAGTGACATTGCCCTTAAAATTGTTAGTCTACAAAGCAGACTTTGAAGGAATGAGTTTTCAATGTTAAAAATTACCCTAACTAAGATATTACTGCTGGGGTTTCATAAAGTTAAAACTCAAATGACTAATTGACTGAGTTAGACATTTTATTAAAATACACATTCATATAATCATTTTATTCTTAGTCCTTTCTACCCTCAACAGAATTCCAAATATTTAAATATATGTTAATGTTGACCTTTGGGGATACTATAATGGAGTTCTGGTATGGTGCTATAATATAAGCATGAGACTGCTAATCAGAAGGTTGATGATTAAAACCTACCAGTTGTGTTTTGGAAACTCTACAGGGTCGCTATGAGTCGGAACCGACTCCACGGCACATAACAACCACAATAACAACAGAACAATTCCAGGGAGAAGTAGTAAGACATATGAAAGTTCCTCACAGAGAGACAAAAGATAGCTTTAGTCATCATTGTTGTTAAGTGCCACAGAGTCTGTCCTGACACATAGATTCCTGCATTGTTATTGTTGTTAAGTGCCGTCGAGTCGGTTCCGACCCATAGCGACTCTGTACAGGGTTTCCGAGGGTGTAAATCCTTACCAGAGTAGAAAGCCTCATCTTTCTCCCGCGGAGCGGCTGGTAGTTTTGAACTGCTGACCTTGCGGTTCACAGCCCGATTCATAACCACTACGCTATCAGAGCTCCTTGGAATTGTCTAGTATCAACTAAATATTGTAATACAGATACTCTATAAATTCTTTCCAGTTAAATATTTATAGTATAATTATTTAGGTGAATTTAGAAGATCAGATAGTTCCTTTGGATGATGATTAATAAGTTTGAACAAAAAAACCGAGTACTGTAAAACCTGTGAAAGCTGGAACCTGTATAACGTGGAAACCTGTCAGAGAAGAAAAATTCATTTGAAGTAGGATTCTTCAGAGAGTGATAAAAAACTGGTAAGCACCCTGTCAAAGGCAGAAAACTTGGGAGACCTGGAAAAACAAGGCAAGTTCTGTTGAGTTCCAGTTGTCATAAATTTCACTGTATCTCTGAACCACAAGATCAGCAGTTCAAACCCACCAGTTGCTCCTTGGAAACCCTATGCAGGGTTGGTAGGAGTCAGAACCAACTAGACAGCACTTAACAACAACAGGTTTAATTAACATAATTTCTCTTATTCTTCTGTATATTTGAAAAAGAATTATAAACAAGTAAATGTATCTTTGGCAAACACTTGTAGTTCAACTTGTAGATAAAGAAGAATATGTTATAAAATCCTCAAAAAGCAGTAAATGATACTTTTATAGGAAGGCAGCTCTTACAAAGCTAATTTTATTCATTCATCAAATAGTTATTGGGTGCCTATATCTGTCTACCATTAAGTGCATGTATTATAATTCAGATAGTGATAAATACCATGGAGCAAAACAAAGAATAAAGAGGTAGGAAGTGATACGTTCTAGCTTACGGTACAGGAATATTCTAAGAATCAAAGAGTTCAATAGGTGGACTTCTGGGAACATTAATGAAAATAGCAATTAAGTAACTGAAAAGTTAGGTTTAGAGACATAAGGGAAAACCATAGATTCTGACTTGATTCAGCAGATAAAAGGCAGCTGGAGGAACTATTTGAATCCCAAAGTAATAATAAGAAAGGGGCTTTCCAAAAAGTCACAGAATGAGACAGACTGCTGGAGAGAAAAGAGGAAAAAAGATGAATAGGCAAAACACCATTATGATAATTAAGAAAGGACATAATAAGGCATAAATTAAGGTAGCGTAGTGGTTGTGAATTGGGCTGCAAACCGCAAGGTCAGCAGTTTGAAACTACCAGCTGCTCTGCGGGAGAAAGATGAGGCTTTCTGCTCCTGTAAAGATTTACAGCTTCGGAAACCCTGTACAGGGTCACTATGAGTCGGAACCGACCCCACAACACATAACAACAACAATGGCTTAGATATACATAGGTTCATTTATCAAAGAACGATGTATAGAGTCAGAAAATTGTAATATTTGGAATCATAATCTGAAATTCAAGTTTCTGACCCAATACTTGTCAAATTCACCTTGTCTGAATTAATCTCTCTAAACCTTTGTTTAATTTGGACCAAGAGACAGTTGTTTGAACAGTACATGGTAACATTGACTGGTTTTAAATTAAGAAAGGTGTGTGACTGGGTTGTATTCTTTTACAATACTTATTCAACCTGTATGCTGAGAAAATAATCTGAGAAGCTGGGTTATATGAAGAAAAACATTGACATCAGGATTTGAAGAAGACTCACTAACAACCTGCGATATGCAGATGCTATAACCTTACTTACTGAAAGTGAAGAGGACTTAAAATACTTACTGATGAAGATCAAAG
>NW_006408772.1:552704-561513 GCF_000296735.1 Chrysochloris asiatica | reverse complement strand
ATTTTCCTCAACTGCATTGTATATTGTTTTGATACCTTTTATAATCATTTTTAGGAATTCCTTCTCAGGCATTTCCAAAGCCTGCCCATCTTCTACTATGGGGTATAGTCCTCCTTCCAGCTCATTTGCCTCAGTCACTTTATCTCATTTCTGGACCTGTGCAGATATGGTCGTCTGCTTCTGTTTTTTTTGACATCTTCAGGGGTTACCTGTGGCCTTAATACTTAGATGGGTGTGTATTTTGGTATTTTTTTTATGCTTTCTGAATGCCACCAGATAGATGTGATCGGGAAATGGGCTTCCCTTTTCACTCTTCTTCCTGAGAAGTTTCAAGATACCACTGTTGGTCATTTTGACGTAACTTAGGATTTAATTTTTGGACTATTTCGTCTTTTGTCTGCTTGTCCTGCTCCACAATCCCGGTTCAGGCCTTTTTTCTGGTTGGAAACAGTTCAGGGTCGGCAGTGGCCGTTTGGTTTTAATTGGAAACAGTCTCTTTAAATTTCGAGGAGATCTGTGCGCATGCGTAGTAGAACCCTCTGAGGGTGGGGTTGGGGTGCCCACTAACTCAGGCACCCCTATAGTCACCAGAATGGAGGTGTACAGACAGCAAGGGACCAATGAACAGATACCAAAAGAAAAGAATGTCCACACCTTTATCTGAGCGGTTCTGCCAGGCGTCTGTGGCCGCTCCAACCCTTTCCCCATGTGGTGTCACCCAAGATGGCGGCTCCTGGAGCAGTCGAGTGTCCTGGACTAGAAAGAAATCGATTTCTTGCTTCTGCCACAAATTTCCCACAGCTGTGAGCCTTCCAACCTTCTAAGTATTCCTTTATATGTGGTTCAGAGTTGTGGGACCATCCCCTGAACCTGCTTGGTCGGGTATTCTGTGTTGTTGTTGGCGGAGCTCTCTGCTACACGTCCACCCAATCTGCCATCTTGTTTGTTCTCTATTGGTCACTTTTAATTAGATGATCATATATATGCTTACTACACTAGGAAGAACAAATTGGAAAGGAATGGCATCACATTCACAGTTAAAAAGAATATTTTCCAGATCTACTTTGTAATACAATGCTGTCTGTGACAGAATAATACTCATATGCCTACAAGGAAGTTAATACCATTATAACTTAAAGTTATACACCAACTACTAAAGTCAGTGATGATGACACTGAAGAATTTTACCAACTTCTTCATTCTGAAATTGATCAGACATGTCAATGAAGATGCATTGATAATTACTGGTGATAAAAATGTGAAAGTTGGAAACAGAGAGAAAGGGTCAGTAGTTGGAAAACATGGCCTTCATGATAGAAATGATATTGGAGATCACATGATAGAATTTTGCAAGACCAATGACATATTCATTGCAAATACCATGTTTCAATAACATACACATAGCCCTCAGCAGACAGCCTACATAGGAATTAAATTGACTACATTTGTGGGAAGAACAATGAAGATGCTCAATAGCATCAACCATCAATTACTAAAATAAGCAGGTTCAGGCTGAAGCTGAAGAAAATTAAAACAAGTCCATGGGAAACAAAATATGACCTTCAGTATATCCCACCTGAATCTGGAAGCCATTTGAAGAACAATTTTGATGCATTCTGCACTAATTACTAAAGATCAGAGGAATGGTGAGATGACATTAAGAACATCATTCATGGAAAAACCAAAAGGTTATTTAAAAGGCAGGAAAGAAAGAAAAGAACAAACTGGAAGTCAAAAGAGACAATTTTACTCTTTGAGTAAATTTACACATATGAGTTTACCATGAGTCATATTGATTCAACATAAACTGATGGTTCTGTGGTTTCCTAGATAAAATCAAGAAAATAATCATTCAAATTCTACTACCATAATTAGAAAATATATTTGTATCAGCAGCCAGTCTCTAAGGAAGCAGATCATTTATCAAAGATTAATGTCTTCAAATCCAATTATTTCCTACTTTTTCGAGGTCTTCGAACAGATGAAATTAAGACTATCTGTTGATGCCTTTCTACAATGCCTGCCTGCCTAAGATGCTCCTATGTTTTAAAAGAACTTTTCGGAGATGACATTTGAAAGATGAAAGGATGCTCCCTGTGTTTATGCAAGTAAAGGGTGGAGAGTAGAATGTGAGAGAGATTAGGAAAGATGGTTTTCTGACATAAAGGCGACCAAGAGCCCTTTCCAGGAGAATCTTCAGAGTTACGCTAAAAATTTTATTTTTCAGTGTGAAATTCAGCAAAATTTATTGAAAAAGATGTATCTCAGTGGTTGCCAAACTAGAGATATAGCAAACTGGTAACATTTCTACATACTCTCCATCCTAGGATAGCTCTGCTTTAAATTTGTATTATATTTGAGTTCTGAATAAGAATTAATTTGAAAAAAATAATCCAATCTCCTTGAAAATGTTTCCAAACCACTAGCATTATCATTCTTTACCCTACATTGAGTAAAAACCTTGTTCTTCTCTTCTTTTTCAAATGCCACAATCAACAAATTCACCATGAAATTCTCTCAGCTCAGCCTTCAAAATGTATTAGTATATTCTGAATCAAATTATTTCTGATCTTCTTGCTTAAAACATCCTGGTCTAAGCCACCATCATCTCTCACCTGAAATGTTGCAAAAGTCACCTAAATTTCTTTGGTCTCCCCATTTCTATACAATATATTCTCTACAAGAAATCTTTTGAAAAGGATCACTCTACTCTACCAATCAAAACTCTATAATGAATTCCATTCTTGCTCAGAATAAAATATGGAAGTCCTTATGATCTGCTGGGTCATGATCTGGTCATTGATTATCCCTCTGATCTTCCTTCTTCCTTCTCATCTTGCTACACTGGCCACACTAACCTACTTTCTCTTCTGCAAACATATCAAGTTTGTTCCCACTTTAGGGTCCTTGTACTTACTGTTCATTTTGCTTACAACATTTTTCACTTAGTTATAGGCAAGGTTCCATCCTTCCTCATTCGCTGCCCAACTTTCACATGCATATAAGGCAACTGAAAATACCATGGATTAAAGGCGCACTTTAGTACTCAAACTGACATCATTTCTCTTGAACACTTTAGAGAGACCTTTTTGCAGCAGATTTGCCTAATGCAATATGTCCTTTAATTTCCTGACTGCTGTTTCCATGAGCACTGATTATAGATCCAAGCAAACTGAAATCTGGCAAATTTATAAGGATGTTGCTTAATGGTCCAGTTGTAAGGATTTTCATTTTCTTTACATTGAGGTACAATTAATACTGAAGGCTATAATCTTTGATCTTCATCAGAGCAACTCCATTTGGCTTCTAGTAAGCAAGGTTGTACCTCCTGCATATCACAGGTTACTAATGGCAATTCTAGTCCTGATCTATGTTCCTTCTTCATATAATACATTTTCTCAGAGTATTTGCTCTCATACAGATTGAATAGTATGGTAAAAGGATACAACCTTAACTCACAACTTTCCTGATTTAAAACCATTCAGTATCCCCTGTTCTGTTCAAATGACTGCCTCTTTTTCTATATAAAGAACACAATTGGATGTTCTGGAATACCCATAATTTGTAATGTTATCCACTTTTTGTTATGAAACACACAGTCATATGCCTCTGCAGAGTCAATAAAGCACAAGTAAACATCTTTCTGGTATTCTCTGCTGTCATCCAAGATTCATCTAATGTCGGCAATGGTATCCTTTTCCAAATCCTCTTCTGAATCCAACTTGAATTTCTGGCAGCTCCCAGTGTATGTATTGATGCTATTGTTTTCTAATTATCTTCAGCAAAATTTTACTTGCATGTGATATTAATGATATTGTTCAATGATTTCCACATTCTGTTGGGTCACCTTTGCTTGGAATGGGCACAAATATGAATCTCTTACAATCAACTAGCCAAGTAGCTATCTTCCAAATTTCTTGGCAGAGACGAGTAAGACCTCCAGTGCTGCATCAATTTGTTGAGCCATTTCAATTAGTTTTCCATCAGTTCCTGGAGTCTTGTTTTTTTCCAGTACTTTTAGTTCTGCTTGGACTTTTTTCTTTAATATCATTGATTCTTGAACATATGGTGACTCTTGAAATGACTGAAAATCAACCAATTCTTTTTGATACAGTGACTCTGACTCTGTGTAATCCTTCTATCTTCTTTTGATGTTTCCTGAGTCATTCAATAATTTGCTTATAGAATACTTCAATGTTTCAAGTCGAGGTTTGATTTTTTTTCTTCATTTCTTTCAGTTTGAGAACTGCTGAGTGTGTTGTTCCCCTTTGGTTTTCTAACTCCAAATATTTTCACAATTCATTGTAATATTTGACTTTGTCTTCTAGAGATGCCCTTTGAAATTTTCTATTCAGTTCAACATTTCTTCCTGTCACTTTGCTTCTCTATACTCAAGAGCAAGTTTCAGAGTCTTTTCTGACACCCACTTTGGTCTTTCCTTTCTTTTAAATGACCTTTTAGTTTCTTCATGTATGATGTTCTTGACATCATCCTACAACTCTTCATTAGTGTCTAATGCATCATATCTGTTCTTGAGATAGTCTCTAAATTCAGGTGGAATGTACTGTAGTGATTACAAGTTGGGCTGCTAATCTCAAGATCAGCAGTTTGAAACCACCAGTGGTTCTTTGGAGAAAGGTGAAACTTTATGCTCCCATGAAGATTTACAGTCTCAGAAACATTAAACAAGGTTACTATGAGTCGGAACCAACTCCACAGCATATAACCACCACCACCACCACTACATTCAAAATCATATTTTGTCTCTCATGGACTTGTTTAACTTTGCTTCAGTTTCAGCCTGGACTTGCATATGAGTAATTGATGCTCTGTTCCACAGTGTGCCCTATGGTCTTGTTTTAGCTGATAGTATTGAGCTTCTCCATTGTTTTTTTTCACAAATGTAATAAATTTGATCCTTCTGTATTCTATTTGGTGAGGTCCAGGTATTTGTTGTTGTTATTGTTAAGTGCTGTAAAGTAAGTTCTGACTCATAGCAACCCTGCATAGGCTTTCCAAGTAGCAGCTGGTGGTTCAAACCAACCTTGTGGTTCAAACCTACTTTGTGGTCCAGTGCTTCATCCCACAGCACCACACCAGTGTATTCTATTTGGTGAGGCCCAGGTATATAGGCACTTTTATGTTGTTAAAAAAAAAAAAAAAAAAAAAAAAAGTTTTTCCAAAGAATAAGTCACTGGTCTTGCAAAATTATATCATGTGATTTTTCAGCATCTTTTCTATCACCAAAATTATATTTTCCAAATAGGGGTCCTTCCTCTTTGTTTCCAACTTTTACATTTCAATTACCATTAGTTTTCATTGCAACTTGATTGCATGTTTGGTCTATTGCAGACTGAAGAAGTTGGTGGAATTCTTCTATTTCATCATCCCTGGATTTAGTGATTGTGCTTAAACTTGAATAACTGTGGTATTAACTGGTCTTTACTGTAGAAAGTATCATATTGGTATTTTCCAGATCTTCAAATGCTCTTTTTGATGAAGAATGCAACGCCATTTCTTTTCAATTTGACATTTCTGCATAGTAAACCATATGATTGTCTCACTCAAAATGGCCTATAACAGTCCATTTCAGCTCATCATTGCCTAAGATATTGATCCTTTTATGTTCCATGTTTTTGTTTGACAACTTGCAATTCCTAGATCCAATTTTCATACATTTCACATTCTGATTTTTAATGGATATTTATAGCTACTTCTTCTCATTTTGGGTTTTGCCACATCAGCAAATCAAGGTCCCAAAATCTTAACCCCATAATCATCATTAAGATAAACTTTTATTTTGAGGATGCAGCTAGCTATTCACCATTCACATTTTGAGTGCCTTCCAACCTGAGGTACTTATCATCCTGCACGACAGCTGACAAATGTTCTGCTGTTATTCATAAGGTTTTCAGTGGCTAACCATACAGACATGGTCACCTCTCCTTCTTCTTAGTCTGTCTTAGTCTGGAAGTTATGCTGAAACCTGTTCCCAACAAGTAACCCTCCTGGTATTTAAAATATTGGTGCATAGTTTTCATATCACAGCAATCCACAATTACCATGGTGAGACACAGTGACAGATAAGTGGTAGGTAGCACCGTTGGATGGATTCAAATAGATAAATCTTTCTGCCATCTAAAGACTTATATTTATGTATAACTTTGTTAATTTCTCATTATCTATCTTCTCTACAAGGAGGTCATCTCCATAATGAAAGACTATATCCCCATCAGTGCTATATTCCTAGCACCTAGAATATTATCTGGCACACAGATAAGTCATAGTAACCTTAAAGTCTTCAAAATATAATCTTTTAAATTCAATTTTTATATTGTTGCTGTTGTTAGATGTCATCGAGTCAGTACCGACTCATAGTGACTTTATGCACAGCAGAAGGAAACACTGCCATTAGTCATCCAAATAACAAAAGATTTTGAAGAACCTATTGTGCTTTTGAAGGATGCGAACTGTAGAAATAGTCCTAGTATTCTTGAAGAATTAAATGATGTTTAATGTAATGTAACTGCTGTCATGTAGAGCTATGGTCTTCCTGATAGTACCGTGTTGGAGGCAGTAAATTCTGAGAGCTTACAGGACAATAGTCATAGTTTTGAAGATCAATGATAAAGACTTTACCCTTATAGAGGGACGAATCTTTTGCTGGATCTAGCTCTCATGTTGTTAGGTGCTGTCAAGGTGATTACAATCCTATGTACACCAGAATGAAACAACTCCCAGTCTTGTGCCATTCTCACAATTGCTGCTACACTTGAGCCTGTTGTATCAATTCATCTCCTTGGGAGTCTCTCTTATTTTTGATGTCCCATTTTATCAACCACGATATCCTTCTCAAGGGACTAGTCCTTCTTGATAATATGTGCCAAGTATATGAGTGATAAAGTTTGATCATCTTAGCTTCTAAGCAGCAATCTGGTTGAACTTCTTTGAATACAGATTTGTTTGTAAAGGAAACACAGATCTCATTGGTGTGAAAAAAAAAAAAAAAAAAGAAGGGATTTTTATAAAACTCATGAATTCTTATCACTTATACCCTATAATGTCTTTATGTTTTAAAATTATATTTCACTAAGTAAATAGGATTTAGTATGATTTTCATTTCCTCCAAGAAAAAGAGTTATACATTTCAGCAAAGGATCCCGATGCTATGAAGCTTCTGCCCACATTTGGCAACTTTTTTTTCTTTATCTTTCACCTGCCAAGCCAGTCCTTTCTAGCTTATAGGAAGCTAATTCTGATGACTAATTCATGCTTGAAATTCTCCCAGTTTCCTACATGTTGCCAGTTCTTCATACTTCTGTTATCACTTATAATAGTGACGTTTTACAGGCTTTATTTTCAAGATCTTTTGGACAAAACTAAGGGTATTTTGTGCTACAAATTTATTTGTTCCTTGTCTTTGAAACTCTTATCAAGTTTAATGTGAATTTTGCTTCATCATGAAAATACAAATGTCATCATAACTTAAATGACTGTATCATTTAAAATGCCACAACAATTAGATCCTCCCTTTTCCTACCCACCATTGTCAATGTTTTCTGACTCATGCTTTCCAGTACTACCAAGTCTTCCCATAGAAAGAAATTTCTCAAAGAAAATCAAACTGCTATGAGCTAAATTAAACTGGGTTGTTTAGATCATTAGAAGTTTCTCCAATTCTTTTAAACTATTCTCATTTTCTATCTAAAATATAAAATTTAATTTCTTTTGACAATTTTGCCAATTTATTTTTGAGTTGTAGTGAAAATTACTATTAGTCAGTGGAGTTATCTTTGACTTCTAAATACAAGTTTAGAAAGATGCTTTCATGATAATCAAAAGGCTACCCAGAAGCAGGAGTCCTGATGTGACTCTATAGGATAAGTACTGGACTGTTCACTGCTAAGTCTGGGTTCAAACCCACCATCTGCTCCTCAGAAACCCTATACAAGGTCACTATGAGTCACACTCATCTCAATGGCACTTAGCAACAACAACCTAGAAACAAGAAACAAAAAGGGCAGGATATATGTAACCAGTGATATATGACTAGCTAACCCTGTTTATTCTTTAAAGGCCAGCTCAACTGTCACATTCTCTGAAAAGTTTTTCCTGTACCCATTTAACCCTTCCCCCTACAGATTTTATCACTGAACCCTCAATGTTTTACTAATACTACACATGGTTCTCCTGTTATTTTCTCCTATGACACTATATTTATTATATTTAGTGAGGTTCATGTGCATACTCGCTTTTTAAATTGGTGAAATATGGTATTTACAATGAATGAGTCATTGACCTTTCAAAATTCTTTTATAAGCACAATTAAGAGTTCTATCATTAAGGTCAAATTTTTCAACTACTGATTTTCCTCTTTGTTTCCAACTTATACATTTAATCACTAGTAAATATCAGTGTTTCTTGTTTCCATGTTTAATCAATTTCAGACTAAAGCAGTTGGTAGGATTCTTTAATTTCATTATAATTGGCATTAGTGGTTAGTGCATAATTTGAACAATAGTGTTATTGATTGGTCTACTTGTGGTGGTGGTTTGCCATCTAGTCATAGTGACCCTATACAGGGTTTCTGAGGCTGTAAATCTTTACAGGAGCAGAAACCCTCATCTTTCTCCTACAGAGCAGCTGGTACATTCAAACAGTTGATCTTGTGACTAGCAGCCCAACTTGTAACCCACTGTACTATCAAGACTTTTGTCTTCATTGTTGTTGTTGTTGTTGTCAGGTGCCATCGAGTCGGAACTGACTCATAGCGACTCCATGCACAGCAGAACGAAACAATGTTCGATCC
>NW_006408772.1:550515-552604 GCF_000296735.1 Chrysochloris asiatica | reverse complement strand
CACCTGACCCAAGCCAGGATATTTTCAATAACCTCATATGCATGCAAAAGCTGGACAGTGACTAAGGAAGACCATAGAAGAATTGATCCATATGAGTTATGTTGTTGGAGGAGAATACTGAAAGTGCCATAGGCTGCCAAAAAACCAAGAGATCTGTGTTGGAAGAAGTGCAGCAAGAGTGCTCCTTGGAGACCAGGATGGCCAAACTTCGTCAATCATAATTCTGACATATTGTCAGAAGGGACCAGTCACTGGGGAGGATATCATGTTTGGTAAGGTGGAGGGTCAGAGAAAAAGAGGAAGACCCCTAGTGAGATATATTGGCAAAGCGGCAACATCAATGGGGTCAAGTGTGGCAACAATTGTGAAGTTGGCCCAGCATTGGGCACTATTTTGTTCTGTTGTGCACAGGATCACTATGAGTTGGTACTGACTTATGCCAGCTAACAACAACAACAAACCTTACATTGGAGTCCTGGCTTGGTTCTGTAGTATCAGCACTGGACTGCTAACCACAAGGTCGTTGGTTCAAACCCACAAATAGATTCTAGGAAATCTTATACAGGGTTGCTATAAGTCAGAAACAACAACAACAACAACAACAACAAAGCTTAATTTGGAGTCTCTGGATGGTGTACACTCTCTTGCTCAGCTGCTAAACAAAAAACGTGAGACTGGAATTCAACCAGAGGTACCTCAGTAGAAAGGTCTGGTGGTGTTCTACTTCTGAAAAGTTGTGAATTGAAAATCATTGTGATTTCAGTTCTAGTCTACTAAATATGGATCACCAGTAGTTGGAATTGACTCAGGGACAACTGGTTAAGCTTTCGTTTCCCTGTAGCACCACCATGTCTCTTTAAAATGGGAATAATGTCCCTGATTTTCCAGACTATAGCAATACTCTCAACTCAAATATCTTGAAATAATCTTTTTTTTAAAGTTTTCCATAGAGTTTATCTTAATGAAAGACTGCTCATTTTTTGTTATTGGAATTCCAATCTGCTACATTTCTTTGACTATTTACTGGGGGAAAAGAATCTAAATCTGAATGTTGCCAAATCCACAGGTTCCTTTATACATTCAACACTGCATTTAAAATGATTATATGTGTTCTCTGCTGCACCTTATCGCCATTAATATGTGTTTAATCACTATGTGTTATGTGTTTTAATGAAGGCCATTAACTGCAGTTAACTCCTGTTGTTAATCAAGATTTATTACTAACCATGGACATTCCCAGAAATTGAGGCATTTGGCAAGAGGAAAGGAGGACTGTGTTCAAACAGAATATCTAATGTGTATCTATGCTCTAGTTTGAATATAAAATGTTAAGACATGTAAGATGTAAAAGAATTACCCCTGAAGAATACTGCTGTAAAAAATACTTGATTAACACATAAATATTTATGACAGCAAGTATAGAAGTCTACTTTAGTTACCTTAAGTCTGATTATCTATATTTTTTAGTCAGAGTCAGATATTTAAATCTTCATCTTGATGACATCTTTTATCTGATAGATTCATCCCTTTCAAAGTAGTTGCCAAGTGTTTCCTCACAAAATTTAATAACACTAGTAATAAACAGAAATATGCCAAGTGAGAAAGTTAAGTCAATGTGATCATAAATATTTGGATAACATTGGTCATAGTTCTTAAAAGTATGTTTATATAGACGTCACAAAATGACTCCTTCTTTGTACTTAAACACAGGGTTAACTCATCATTCTTTCCTTTGTGTTACTGAGTTACGCTAATATGTAACTGTGACATAAATTCTTGTGTCTTCCTAATTTTGAGAGGCTTGATTTTATTTTTTTTATTTGAGTTGGTTGGTTTTAGGAGTCTAATAAGTTGATTTTTCCCCCCTTCAAATTGTATTTATTTTGCTATTGTTATGATTATAAACAACAAAACATGCATAAATTCAACAATTTCCATGTGTAAAATCCAATTACATTGATTACATTCTTTGAATTGTGTAAATATTCTAACCCTCATTTCCCAAGTTGTTCATCTTGCATTGTCATCAACTCATTGCCCCTCAAAGTACCTGTATAAACTTTTGAAGGCCTGTTGTCCATTTGATCTC
>NW_006408772.1:545286-547056 GCF_000296735.1 Chrysochloris asiatica | reverse complement strand
CTTTCCATCTTCTTTTATGTTTTCTGCATCATTCAATATTTTGTCCATAGAATCCTTAAATATTGTAAGCTAGGGCATGAATCTCTCTCTTTAAAAAAAAAGAAAAAAGAATTTATTAAAAAGTAAGATTTATGACTCTTTAAATGTAGCAAGGTATTTCTGTGTTCCACAAAAATGTTCACTTCTTCATTCATGCTTTTGAATCTTTTTTTTAACAACATTAGAAAGCATCGAAAGAAGATAGAAGGAATATACAGTCACTACACTGAAATATTTATTCAGTGTTCAACCATTTTAGGAAGTAGTATATAACCAAGAACCAATTATGTTGAAGGAAGAAGCTCATCCAGCACTGAAGTCACTGGCCAAAAAAAAAAGGCTCCAGGAATAATGGCATACTCATTGAGAAGTTTCAACACATGGATGCAATGCTGGAGGCACTCACTTTGTCTATGCCAAGAAGGCAGCTACCTAGGCATCTGATGAAGGGATCCACATTTCTTTCCATTCCGAAGATAAGTGATTCATCAAAATGTGGAAATCATCAAACAATATTAATAATGCCACATGAAAGTAGCACTTTTAAGTTAATTTAAAAATTATTGCAGAAGTAAATAGAAAGGGAACTGAGAGAATTCTATGCTGGGTTCAGAAGAGGTTGTGGAATGAGGGATATCATCGCTTATATCTGATGGATCTTAATTGGTAGCATAGAATAACAGAAAGATGTTTAACTGTGTTTTGTTGACTATGCAAAGGCATTCAACTCTGTGGATCATAAGAAATTGTGGATAATTCTAGAACACTTAATTGTGTTCATGCAGAACCTGTCCAAAGACTAAGGGGCATTCATTTGACCAGAACAAGGGGATATTGCATGGTTTGCAATAAGGAAAAGTGTGCAACTGGGTTTTCTTTTTTCACCATAATTTTAAGTTTCTATACTGAGCAAATAATCTGGGAAACTAGACTACATGAAAAAGAATGCAGCATCAGGACTGAAGGATGGCTCATTAAAAACCTACAATATGCAGATGGCAGAACCTTGCTTGCTGGAAGTGAAAAGGGCTTCAAAAGCACTTACTTATGAAGAACTAGGACTACAGCCTTCACTATGTGTTATATCTCAACATAAAGGAAACAAAAATGCTCACAACTGCATCAATAATCAACATTATGGTAAAAGTAGAACATAGTAAGTTTGCCATGATTTTCATTTTATTTGGATACACAATCAATGTCTATGGAGGCTGCAGACAAGAAATCAAATGACATATTACACTGGGCAAACCTGCTTTAAACAGATTTTTAAATGTTATACAACAAAGATGTGATTTAGGAATAAGATGCTCCTGACTCAAGCCATGATTTTTTCAATTGCCTCATATGCATGCAAAAGCTGGACAATGAATAAGGAACTCTAAAGAAGAATTGATGGCTTTGAATTCTAGTGTTTGTCTTTGTTGTTTAATGCTGCTGCAGCAAAAAAAAATGTATGGCACCAGCTATTCCACAGTCCTCTCTACTCAACCAGGTCCAATAATCCATTGCAATGGCCTCACAGAACTCAGGCACTACACTCAGACCTATGGGGCTTATTAAGGAAATTAACAGTTACAATTCAGGGTCAGAAATGCTCAGGACACAGTAGTTCTAGTCAGCTATTAATAAATGCCCATAGGACACACCACTCTACAATAAGCCACAGCCTGAAGGCACTCAACTCTAGAGCTGTAGGTCAGCAAAGCTAATCCCCCCACTTAAGTACTT
>NW_006408772.1:542406-543777 GCF_000296735.1 Chrysochloris asiatica | reverse complement strand
TCTGGCTAAAACTTCTAACATAATACTGAATAAGAGCAGTGATAAAGGTCATCTTTGTCTGGTTCCTGCTGAAATATGGAATGCTTTCAGCTTCTTCCCATTGGGGGTAACCGTAACTGTTGGATTTATATATGTGTTTTTAATTATGTTGAGGAATTTCCCTTCTATGCCTAATTTGTTGAGTGTTTTTATCAAAAATTGAATTTGGATTTTGTTAATGATCTTTTCTGCTTTGATCAACATGATCATGTGGTTCTTTCCCATTTTTAAAATTCAATTTTTTTTTTTTTTTTAATATAGAACCATCCTTGCATCCCTGGTATGAATCCCAATTAGTCATGATTTATTAAATTTTTGATATGTTGTTAAATTCTACTGGCTAGGATTTTGTCAAGAATTTTTGTGTCTATGTTTATGTGGGGTATTAGTCTCTAATTTCCTATTTTAGTGATGTCTTTGCCTAGTTTTGGTATGAGGGTTATGCTTACTTTATAAAATATATTCTGGATTTTCTATCCTTTCTCTATTCTGGAACAGTTTGAATAAAATTTGTGTCAGCTCATCTCTGAATGTTTGTTAAAATTCACTAGTAAAGCCATCTGTGCTTAGACTTTTGTTGAGAGTTTTTAATTACCCAGTCAATTTATTCTTTTGTTATAGGTCTATTCAAGTTTTCTACTTTACTCTATATTGGTTTATTTAGGCAAGAAATGTTTTCTAAAACTTTATATATTTGTTCTAGATTTTTAATTTTTTTGGAGTACAGTTCCTTATAGTATTCTGCTATTGTCCTTCTGATTTTCTTTGGTTCTGTTGTGATGTCACCCATATCTTTTTTTATCATGTTATTTGAATCCTCAACCTATTTTCTGTTGTTAGATTTGCTAATGATTTGTAAATTTTATTAATCCTTTCAGAGAACCAACTTCTTGTCTTATTGCTTTCTGTTTTCTAATTTATTTATTTCTAATCTTTATTATTTCTTTTCTTCTGGTGACTGTAGGCTTACTTTGTAGGGTTTTTTCCTAATTATTGGAGATATACTTTAATGTGTTGATTTTGGTTCTTTCTTCTTTTAGAATGTAAGCATTTATTGCAATAAATTGTCCTTTAAGCTCTGCTTTTGCCTTGTCCTATAGATTTTGATATGTTGTGTTTTCATTCTCATTTGAGTCAAGGGATTATTTTATTTTGTTTTTTCATATGATCTATTACCCATTGTCTTTAAGCCAATGTTTTTTCCGTTTCCATATATTTGACTTGGTTTCCTTGGTTCTCCTATTGTTAATGTCTAATTTTATTGCATTGTGATCTGAAAAGATGGTTTGCAGTATTTTGATATTTTAAAATTAATTGAGACTTACTTTGTGG
>NW_006408772.1:536340-537345 GCF_000296735.1 Chrysochloris asiatica | reverse complement strand
GACTGCTGCTTCCATGAATGTTGATAGTTGATCCAAGAAGAATGAAGTCCTTGACAACTTCAATCTTTTCTCTGTTGATAAGAATGTTGTTTTTTGGTCCAGTGGTATCGATTCTAACTCATAGTGATCCTCTATAGGACCTTTTTTTATATATACAATTATGCTAATAATTCATTACTTCAAAACCACTTTACAAGAAAATATAAGTATGGCTTCCAATAGGAATGTTATACTTGGACTTGGTAAGGAGCTCTGGTAGTGTAGTGGTTACAAATCTGGCTGCGAACCTCAGGGTAAGCAGTTCGAAACTACCAGCTGTTCCGTGGCAGAAAGATGAGGCTTTCTGCTCCCGTAAAGATTTACATCCTCTGAAACCCTGTACAGGGTCACTATGAGTCACAATTGATTCCACGGCACATAACAACAACAACCTGGACTTGGTACCAAGCTCAGATTTGAGTTTTGCAAGGAAAAACAGGCTTTCAAGTTAAACAACAATTTATAAACCAAAACTTTAATCTCAAGTATTCACATGTAACATATTACAAAGGACAGAACGAAAAAAAAAAAAAAAATACAAAAAAACTATAGGGCTTTTGAAACTACAAATCTTTATGGTAGCAAATAGCTTTATCTTTTTCCCATGTAGTAGCTGATAGATTTGAACTGCTAATCTTACAGTTAGCAATCCACTGCTTATTTAGCAGTCCAATCTACAGTGCCCTCAGAGCTCCTTAATACTTGTTAGAAACCTAGTTAATTACTCCTAAAATCCTCTATTTTAAGAAAGGTCCATATAAGAAACTGGAAAAGAACTCTATTTTGATTGCTTCATTTCTTTTTTTGTTGTTGTTGTTCTTATAATTTTATTCTGTGCTTGACTCTTTCATTTGTCGACTGAGTTCAGGTTAATGTTCCCATGTACATCATTCTGTGGTTGTTATGTGTTCTTGCTCGTTCTCAGTCCACAGAACTTCCTTTAGGATGTTTTTCATAGCAGGGTTG
>NW_006408772.1:525869-534671 GCF_000296735.1 Chrysochloris asiatica | reverse complement strand
TTAAAATGATAATTCTAAGAGCTATTTTAAGACTGAAATAGTTCTACCATATAATCCAAACCCACTGCCATTGAGTCATCTGTGACTCATGTGATGTCATGTGTTACACAGTACAACTGCTACATAGGATTTAGAGCTGTAATCTTTATGGAAGTAGAAAACCAGGCCTTAATGAAACCAAAGTGTTTATACCTCCCAGAGACCTGAGTTAGCTCTAGTTCATATCTACTGAACATTATCTTGTATTCACTGTCAGTCATCTTTAAAATAACAAACCATCTGCTTATTATATCTAGTTTTGGGGAGGAGGCAGACTATCTCAACCTATCTAGTTAGGCTTGATTACAGTGCCTATCATCAAAAAGTCTGTATCTAAAAGATATAGTTCAGGCTTAATTGCTAAGATACTCAGGTGATATTTTTGTGATGAGGTTATTATAAATTGTATTTGGTCTCTTGATCTGAATATATGTGAGATTATCTAGAAAGAAAAGTGTGGGACTGGGCTTTTAAAATATTCTCTTTGATTTGAACTGCTAACCCCAAGGTCAGTAGTTCAAACCCTCCAGCCATTTCATGAGAGAAAGATGAGGCTGTTTGCTCCCATAAGGATTTACAGTTTTCAGAAACCAAGTATAGGGTCACTATGACTCAGAATCAACTCAATTGGAATAAGGTTTGCTTTATTTTGTTTTGGTGGTAACATAATTCATCTTAATATCTAGGTAAATTAAGCCGTAAGAATTAAATAGCATGTGCTTGTTGTTGTTAAGTATAGCCAACTCAGCTCCAGCTCACAGTTGGATTTCCCATATAGGATTTCTGAGGAATGGCTGGTGAGTTTGAACCACTGACCTTGCAGTGCAAACCAACCTTCTGGTCTAGGGCTTATCTTACAGTATGATACCAGGACTTCATATATTTTCCAGACTCTGGAAAAATGGAAGCAGCCACAGTTTCCAGGGGACATAGAAGACATTTTCCCTACTAATTCAATTCAACTGCTTCTTTTAATAACACAGTTCTAAGTGAGGAAATGTTCATGGGTTTGGAGCTGCTTCTCTGTGGTCATTTTTTTCTCAATGGCCAGTTCATTTAACAGGCCAAGTTATTTTCCAAAACAGGTACTTCATAGGTTTTCTGTCTGCTAGAAACAGACTTCCAACCATTCTCCACACATAGGTTTCTTCTCATGCTTCATATTTTGACATATATGTTATCTAATTCACACTTTTCAAGCTGTCCCTCCCTTTCTACCCAATCTTTTTTTTTTTTTTTCACTTACAGACATTATTCATTTTCTTCATAGTTCCCATCCTAAATTGTAAAAATCTCTGTGCTTATTCATTTTATCTGTCTCCCCTTCTAGATTGATAGCACCATGAAGACAGAGACCATGTATTTGTATATGCAGTACTTATCAGTGCTTAGAATATGTCGTTGTTGTTGTCAAATGCTGTGAAGTTGGCTCTGATACACATGTATAATAAATTGTGCAAAGATTTAGCATTCGAAAGCCAAAAATCATGAACATGATCAACATTTCTCAAGCTGAAAGGATTGAAGAAAAAATTCAAGCATCAACTTGAAATATTGAAGGATTCCATGGACAAAATATTGAATGATGCAGAAAGAATCAAAAGAAGATGAAAGATATACACAGTCACTGCACCAAGATCAAGAACTAATGGTACTGCAGGAAGAAGTCCAAGCTACACTGAAGGTATTGGTGAAAAGCAAGGCTCAAGGAATTGAGGGAATACAAAGTGAAATCTTTCAACAAACTGTTGCACCACTGAAGGTCCTCACTAATCTGTGCCAAAAAATTTGGGAGATAGCTAGCTGGCCAAAGAGAGGTGACCTAACAGAATACTAAAATTGCCAAACAATATCATTACTATCACATGCAAATAAAATTTTGCTGAAGATAATTTTAAAATGGCTGCCGTGGTACATCTAAAGGGAACTGTCAGAAACTCAAGCCAAATTCAAAAGAGGAAGGGGAACTAGGAATATCACTGTGTGGATCCTGACAAGCTTTGCATAATATTGTGAGGAATGCGTATTCCAGAACATTTGATTGTGCTCCTGAGGACCTTACGTAGACCAAAAGGCTATGTGACCAGAACCAGGGGATACTATAAAGCAGAACCAGGGGATACTGAATGATTTTAAATTAGGAAAGGTGAGCAAATAATCCAAGAAGCTGGATTATATGAAAAAAGTATGACATCAGGTTTGGAGAAAGGCTCATTAACAATATGCAATATGCACATTATATGCAACTTTGCTTGCTTAAAATGAAGAGAATTTAAAATACTGATGAAGATCAAAGAGCACAGCCTTTGTATAGATGAGGTATGGATAGTACCTCATTGTAAAGAAAACAAAAATCCTCACAACTAAATAAAGAAATAACACCATGATAAATGGAGAAAAGATTGAAATTGTGAAAGACTTCATTTTTCTTTGTTTACAGTCAACATTCATGGAAGCAGTAATCAAGAAATTAAACAACATATGGTGGTGGTGGTATGCCATGGACTCAGTTCTAAGGAGCTATCAGAGCTCCTTAAACATCATATAGCCTGTGACAAACCTGCTGTACAAGACCTGTTTAAAGTGTTTAAGAACAAAGATGTTAGTTTGAGGACTAAGTTGCACCTGAACCAAGCTATGGTGTTTTCAGTTGCCTCATGTGCATGTGAAAGTTGGACAATAAAGAAGGAATACCATAGAAAAGAAATTATTCTTTTGAGTTATGGTGTTGGAGAAGAATATTAAAAGCACCATGCCCTTCTAGAAGAGCCAACATATCTGTCTTGAAAGAAGTACAGACTTCATCTCTCATACTTTGGACATATCATTAGGGGGGACCAGTCCCAGGATTATGACTTTATTGATGGTAAGGTGACGGGTCAGAGAAAAAGAGGAAGATTCCCAATGAGATGGATTGACAATGTTGCAGCAGCAATGGGCTCAAGTGTAACTACACTCTGAGTAAGGCACAGTGTTCAATTCTGTTGTGCATAGGGTTGCTATGAGTCAGAATCAACTCAAAGACACCTAACAACAATAGTAAGGAGCTCTGGTAGCGTAGTGGTTACAAATCAGACTGCTAATCTCATGGTCAGCAGTTCGAAACTACCAGCTCTTCCACGGGAGAAAGATGAGGCTTTCTGCTCCCATAAAGATTTACAGGCTCGGAAACCCTGTACAGGGTTGCTATGAGTCAGAACCGACTCCACGGCTCATAACAACAATAGTAATCACAATCTCTTACAGGGTAAATTTCAAGCTTTGTACCTTGAGTTTCCAAGGCTGTAAATCTTTACAGGAGCTCCTGAGGAGCAACAAATACATTCTTCTTTTGAACTGCTGACCTTGTGGTTAGCAGTCCAGCTCGTAATTCACTATGTTATAAACCATAGATAAAATATAGTGGACAGAGGTCCTTGTTTGAGTTTAACTTGTATTGTGATTAGGATGTTAAAACTAAAGCAAAACCCAATGCCATCCAATTGATTTTGACCCAAAAAAGACCCTATATAGAGTTTCTGAGACTACAAATCTTTATGGAAGCAGACTGCTTCATCTTTCTCCTACAGAGCAACTGGTGGGTTTTAACGAGCGAGCTTTGTGTTAAAAGGGAGAAGCAAGTTAAAACCTGATATTATTTTCAACATCTAAGCATGCCACTTGTTATTTATAGAAAAAATTTTTAAGAGGAACAAAGAAAGTAGATATAGAGTAAAAACATATGAATTTTTAATTGCCCTATTGTGTATTTCTTTCTATTTCAACAGACCACTTGAATTTTCAGAACCTGAATACCCACGAGTTGAATATCAAAGAAGACAGCAATTTTGGGATCCTATAAGGCTAGCTCTTTTCACATTGGCAATTGCAGCAATCATAGGAATTGCAATTGGTATAGTTACTCATTTTGTTGTTGAGGGTAAGTTCCACATCACATTTCTATCGCCTAAGTGTTCCATCAATTACTATCCTGAAATTCCCTACAATATAAAAAATGGCTTTGCATGAAATTATTTTCATTATATAACTTTTATTGATGTTAAATTGTAATTTGCTCTAACAGTGATTTCTGTGTCACATATTTGTGCCAGTGTAAATACATGAATAGAGACACCTAAAAGAAACACATATTAAAAAAAGAGAAATGAAAGTATTATATTCAAAGTATAGATAAATTATATCACATATTCAGTTTAATATATTCATTTAACAATCAATATATCAAGCATTGTCCCAGAAAAACCTGGTGGTATGAGAAAGTTTACCTTAAAAATGCCTATAAAAGTCTACAGATCAAACATTATTTTTGAAGAAAAATAGATTGTTTCATAACTTAGTGAGGAAGAATAGCCAGAGCCACAGTTACGCCAAATGAAAATCAAGAAAGAACCATTTGCTTTTGTCTTTGGTATGTTTACAAGGGTAAGTCAAGAAGTATTGTTACAAAATCATGGAACACTAATAAACAAAGATAGCAAAATTATGAAGCTATTATTTCTTAATATAGCTTCTATCCTTGTCTCTATACTTCTGAAGGCAGTGTTTCTGCTTCTCTAATACTTCCCTAAAGAATTCTGCACTCTCTTATTTACACCATATCAAAAAGGGAGTTTTATCATTATCAAAGGATACAAGTTATGTTCCTTTAAATTTTTCTTTAAGTTTTGAGAACAAAAAACTATGGAGGGTCAATATCAGTAGGGTGAATGGGGTAAGGTTTCCCAAGGAAATTTTCATTTTCTTGCTACCCTCAAAGAGTGAGCAGGTGCACTGTCATTATAGAAAAAAATCCCTCAGCACAAATTCATAACAGTTTTCTCAACAATACACTTTTCAGCTTTCTTAAAATTTCTTCATAGAAAGCCCCTATGATCATCCAAGAACATCTATCAAGATTATGTCTTTGGAACTTAAAACAGTATCCATAGCCTTCTGAGCTAATGTCTCTGTTTTGAATCTAACTGGCCCAGCAGATAGCCTCATAAACCCCTGTTTTGATTGGACCTTTATTTGAAAGTATCTTAACAAGACTAAGACAAGTATACTACTGAGAGGACTTGTCTGTTGTCATCCACTAACCACAGAGACTTGTTTAAATATGTTTTATTTGGAATAAGCCCAATTATGTATGAACTGAAATCCTAGTAGCAATTCATGTTGACTTACCCTCATACTTACTTATAATGACATGTGACTGTGACTTTGCCTAAATTATTAGGAACTCATACCATTTGGAACAATAAAATCCCTTTTAGGAGGAGATGAAATTCTACCCAGCATTCCTAGTTTACTTTCTAAACTAGGAGCCATTTCTCTCTATTCCTTAAACTCCCCTAAAAGAAAAACTGCTTTCTAAAATTATCTTTATTGTTAATATCTTCTTTGGATTAGAAGGAAATGAGGTGTTTTATTTTTTTTAAGTGTTTTCCACTTCAATTTTATAGATGTTCAAAAAGGAAAAAGTAAAGGGATAATATAAATAATAGCAGAAAAGCACTTAACGAAAAAACTGTCATACGGATTGTGCAGGGTTGAATAATGGTGCTCAAGATGTTTATGTTCTAATTCTTGGAACCTATGAATCTTTGCTTATAAAGAAAAATGAATTTTTCAGATGTGATTAAGAATTTTGAGATGGTAATATTACCTGGATTATCTGGGTGAGTCCTAGAAGTAATCATAAGGGTTCCTTTAAAATGGAAGCAAGAGGTGAAAGAAGGGCAGTGTGATGGCAGAAGCAAGAGAACAATGTGGTGATGTTGTGCAGAGACACGTCAAGGAATTGTGGCTCCCGAAGCCAAGAAAAGGCAAGGAAACACATTCTCCTCTAGAGACTCAAGAGGAACAAGTACCATTGGATACCCTGATTTTAGCTCTATGAGAATCATGACCGACTTCTGATCTCTAGCAATGCATTATTTTAGGTCACTAATTTGTGGCCATTTGTTACAGCAGCAATGGGAAGGTAATACAGAGGTTATGATAAGAGGATTTGAGAGACAATCTTCTACACAAGCCTTTCATGAGGTTTCTGACTTCTGATCTCTAGCAATGCATTATTTTAGGTCACTAATTTGTGGCCATTTGTTACAGCAGCAATGGGAAGGTAATACAGAGGTTATGATAAGAGGATTTGAGAGACAATCTTCTACACAAGCCTTTCATGAGGTTTCTGGGTAGAGAAGGACATTTAATACAAGAAAGAAGAATATAGACTATGACTATTGATGACAAAAATGTAGAAGGAAATAAAATAGAGGTAGTTAAGATGACACAAGCATATTTTAAAAAAAAAATTATACACAATTTTATAAGGAAATCAAAACTAAGTAAGTATAGGAAATCATACTGTGGTACACAGGCTAACATTCAAAAGAAGAAAAAATATATAGAATACTAATTTAGAGAGTAAGTAGCTCTGGTAGCATAGTGGGATACAAGCTGGGCTGCTAAGTTCAAGGTCAGAAGTGTGAATGTACCATCCACTCTGTAGGAAAAAGATGAGGTGTTCTGCTCCCATAAAAATTTACAGCCTTGTAAACCCTATACAAGGTGACTATGAGATGGAACAGACTCCAAAGCACACCACCACCACCACTACCAGTTTGGAGAGTGGAAATAAATTGATCTGAAAAGAAAGAGAGTTAAAAAAAATCAAATGTGTGAAATAATAAAAAAAAATTAACGTTAAGGAAATTAACAGCCTTGATGATAAAAATTATATCATCAAGATTGAATAGTATTTGATGCTTTGGGAACCTTTATTTGCTAATAGGGTACAACTCAAAATGGGGAGAAATAGCTATAAACAACCACTAATAATCAGAACATGGACTGTACAAAGTATGAATCTAGGAAAATTAGAAGTTGTCAAAAACATAATGGAATGCATAAAGATCGATATTCTAGATGTTTGTGAACTGAAATGGACTGGTATTGGCCATTTTGAATCTGACAATCATATGGCTTACAACAAATTCAAGAGGAATGACAAAGCACTCATCATAAAAAAGAACATTTCAAGATATATCATGAAATACAATGCTGTCTTTAATAGAAATAACATCCATCTGCATACAAGGAAGACCAGTTGATACCACTACTATGCAAATTTGTTCACCAACTACTAGAGCACATGATGATGAAATTGAAGAATTGTACCAATTTATTCAGTCTGAAATTTTCTTATTTAAACATGCCATCATGATGTATTGATCATCACTGGTGATTGGAATTCAAAACTTGGAAACAAATAAGAAGGTAAATAGTTGAAAAACATGGCCTTCGGGATAGAAATGATGTTGGAGATCACATGACAGAATTTTGAAACAAAAGTGACTTATTCATTTCAAATACCTTTTTTCAACAACATAAAAGGTTATTTTACAAATGGGCCTCACCAGGTGGAATACACAGTAATCAAATTGACTAGATCTGTGAGAAAATGCAGTAAAAAGGCAAAAGAACACCAGATTCAGATTGTGGAACAGACCGTCAATTGCTCCTATACAAGCTCAGGCTGTAGCATGTGATCAAGAACTGATGGTGCTGAAGGAAGAAGTCCAAGTTGCAATGGAGATATTGGCTTCAGGAATTGAAAACAAATGGAAATCTTTCAACAAACCGATGCAGCACTGGAGGCACTCACTTATTTATACCAAGAAATTTGGAAGACAAGTACTGGTCAGCTGATTAGAAGCGATCCATACTTGTACCAATTCTAAAGAGAGATGACCCAACAGAGTGTGGAAATCATTGAACAATATCATTAATATCACATGTAAGTAAAATTTTGCTAAAGATAATTCAATAATAACTGCAACACTAGCTAGTGCACAGGCAGACCACTTCTGAATGATTAGTCACTGAAAACCTATGAATATCAATGGTACATTGTCTGATTCAGTGCTAAAATATGAGTTCCTCAGTTTATAAGGTGCTCAAAACACAAATGAGGAAGGGCTAACTCCTCAAATAGAGTTGATATTATGGATGTGGATGGAACAAAGATTTCAAGACCTTCATTTGCAGAAGGGAAAAAGCTCAAAATGCGATGGAATAGATGCAAACATCTATTAAATATGAGAACATGGAATTTAAATAGTATGAATTTAGGAAAATTGGAAAATTTCAAAACTAAATTTAAAGTATAACAACTGATCTCCTAGGGAATTGGTGATCTGAAATGGACTGGTATTGAGCATGTTGAATCAGACAACCATATATTTACTATGCTGGAAATGAAAACTTGAAGAGGAATGCCATTGCATTCATTGTCCAAAAGAACATTTCAAAATTTTTCTTAATGTTCAATGCAGTCTGAGATAGGCTATTATCCATATGTCTACAAGGAAGAAAATTTTAAATGTCAGCTCGAGAAGACAAAGTCAAATATCATAACAAAATGTGCAAATATCTGGAGTTTGAAAATGAAAAGAGAAGAACATGCCCAGCATTTCTCAAGCTGAGGGAACTGAAGAAAATAATCAAGGCTTTAGTTTCGTTACTGAAAGATTCTCTGGGTAAATTATTGAATGATGCAGAAAGCATAAAAAGATGATGGAGTCTTCTGCCTATAACTGATTGGAATACCTAAATTGGGGCTACAATGTGCCCAGTGAAGGAGGCTTCCTGCAGATCCTCTGCAATACATAAGACTATAAGTGGAAGCCTGAACCACATCCAGATCTCCAGAGATGGGAAATTCCCACTTGAAAGGACAAGCAGACCAACCTGGAGTGGTTAGAAGAACAGAAGATACTT
>NW_006408772.1:505984-524689 GCF_000296735.1 Chrysochloris asiatica | reverse complement strand
AAAAAAAAAAAAAAGATGATGGAGAAATACACAGAGTCACTGTACCAAAAGGAAATGCTTGAGGTAGCATATGATCAAGAGCCAATGATACTGAAGGAAGAAGTCCAAGGCGCATTGAAGGAACTGGCAAAGAACAATGCACCAGGAATTGATGGAATAAAAATTAAAATCTTTCAAGAAAGTGAAGCAGCACTGGAGACACTCATTTATACCTAGAAATTTGGAAGACAACTATCTGGCCAACTGATTGGAAGAGATCCATATCTGTGTCCCTTTCAAAGAGAGGTGACCCAACAGAATGCAGCAATCATCAGACAATATCTCTGATATCCCATGCAAGTAAAGTTTTACTAAAGGTAATACAGAAATGGCAAGCATACATTGACAGAGAACTTCCAGAGGTTCAAGCCAGATTCAGAAGAGGTTGTGGAACGAGGGATATCATTGCAGATGCCAGATGGTTCTTGGCTGAAAGCAGAGAATACCAGAAAGATGTTTACCTGTGCATTATTGATTACACAAAGGCTTTTGATTGTGTGGATCATGAAAAGCTGTGGACAGCATTGCAAAGTATGAGTATTTCAGAACACTTTATTGTGCTCATGAGGAACGTGTACATGGACCAAGAGGCAGTTGTTTGAACACAAGGGAACATTGAATGTTTAAAATTAGGAAAGGTGTTTGATAGAGTTGTATTCTTTCACCATACTTATTCAACCTGTATGCTGAGCAATTAATCCAAGAAGCTGGGTTATATGAAGAAAAATGTGGCATCAGTATTGTAGGAAGACTCATTAACAACCTGTGATATGTAGATGATACAACCTTACTTGTTGAAAGTGAAGAGGACTTAAAATATTTACTGATGAAGATGAAAAACCATAACCTTTGGTATAGATTGCATTTCAATATAAAGAAAAAAAAATCCTCATCACTGAATCAATAAACAACATTCTTATCAGTGGAAAAAGATTGAAGTTGTCAAGGACTTCATTCTTTTTGTATCAACCACCAACGCTCACAAAAGCAGCAGTCAAGAAATCAAAAGACAATACGCATTAGGCAAATCTGCTGCCCAAGATCTTTTTAAAGTGTTGAAGAGCAAAGATGTCAGCTTGAGGACTAAGGTGAACCTGACCCAAGCCATGGTATATTCAGTGACCTCTTATGCATGCACAAGTTGGACAGTGAATAAGGAAGACCACAGAAGAACTGATGCATTTGAGTAATGGTGTTGGAGGATAATATTGAAAAAACAATTGCAACATATTGAAAGTACAAGGGGCTGCCAAAAGAACCAACAGATCTGTGTTGGAAGAAGTGCAGCCAGAGTGCTCCTTGGAGGCCATGGCCAGACTTCATGCCTCATACTTTGGACATACAGTGAGGAAGGACCAGTGACTGGAGAAGGGTATCATGTTTGGTAAGGTGGAGGGTCAGAATAAAAAAGGAAGACCCCCAGCGAGATGGATTGGCCAAGTGGCAGCATCAATGGTCTCAAGTGTGGCAACAATTGTGAGGTTTTCCCAGGACTAGGCAGTGTTTCATTCTGTTGTGTATAGGGTCGCTATAATTCAGTACCAACTGGATGGCACCTAACAATAATAACAACAAGGATGACCAGTTAATACTATTATTATATCAATATATGCACCAACCCCCAAAGTCAGTAATGATGAAACACTGATAATTACTTGTAAATGCATTGATGGTTACTGGTGATTGGAAGGTAAAAGTTGGAAACAAAGAGAAGATTCATAGTTGGAAATTTTGGACATAGTAATAGAAATTATGCTGGAGGTTGCATAGTAGAATTTTTCAAGACCAATGACTTATTCATTACAAATACCTTTTTTCAACTATATAAAAGGTATAAGTACTGGGCTGCTGACCAGAAGTTCGGTGGCTTTAACCCACAAATCAGTCCTTGGTCTGATACAGGGTCTCTATGATTCAGAACTGACTCAATGGCACTTAACGACAACAAAAGGCAGCCATATATGTTATGTGGTCCTTATCAGGTGGAATACACAGAAATCAAATTGACTACATCTGTGGAGAAGTTCAAAAGTCAGCCATAACAAGGCCAGGGCTGACTGTGGAACAAATTAACAGTTGCTCATATGTATTCTGACAGCATTTCTTCCCAGACAAATTTGTCTGGCACTTGTAATATCCTTCTCCAACACCGTGATTGAAATGCATCAATTCTTGTATGATCTTCCCATTCAACTTACCCATGCATATGAGGTGTTTGGTTCATTAGCCCCTTAATCCTCAAACTGACAACTTTTCTCTAACACTTGAAAGATGTCTGTGTAGCAGATTTGCCCAATACAATAAGTCATTTAATTTCTTGACTGCGGCTTCTAAGAGTGTTGATTGTGGATCCAAGCAAAACAGAGTTTTCGACAACTTTGATATTTTCTCCAATTATCATGATATTATCTATTTGTTCAGTTGTAAGAAATTTTTTGTTTTCTTTACATTGAGTTTCAGTACTTACTGAAGGCTTCAGTCTTTTATCTTTATCAGTAAATCTTTCAGAGATGTTCCCTTGTAAGAACTGTAGCCACTTACATGGTAAAGAGGTCTAGGGAAAAGGCATTCCAGGAAAAAGGACGTTTCAGCAGAAAGGGATGTCATGAGCAAAGTCACAGGGAAGAAGGGTAGCATGACTGATATGTTATTGTTGTTCGGTGCCTTCAACTTGTTTGCAACTCACAGGACCCTATGTACAACAGAATGAGACACTGTCTTGTGCTACATCATCCTCACAATTGTTGTGTTTGAGCCCATTGTTGCTACCACGGTGTCAATCCATATCCAAAATATGAGAGACAAAGTTTCACCTTCCTTGCTTCTAAGGAACAATGATGAATGTTGACAAATGGAAATAGTTTGCTTTACAAAATTCTTAAAGTGTATATGGCAAAGAATCTACCGAAGGTCTTGGCAGAATCTAGGTCAAGGAAAACCTTTGTAAGTCATAATGAAGAGCTGAGTCTCCTTTCTAGGACCCTGGAGAATAATGAATGTACTTTAATTAAGGAAAGGAGCCCTGGTGGTGTTGTGGGCTGGGCTTTGTGCTGCTAATCCCAACTGGCAGCTCATACCCACCCCCACCAGTCGCTCCACAGTAGAAAGATGAGGCTGTCGGCTCCCATAAAGATTTACAGACTCTGTGGCATTGTTTGATAAGCACAGACTACTAATTGCAATGTTGGCTGTTCAAATCTACCAGTTGCTCCTTGAAAGTCCTATATATGGTCTCTAGGCGTCGGAACTGACTCGAGAGCTCTTAACAACAACTAAACCCATATTGTTGTTGTTGTTGTTAAGTGCTGTCTAGTTGATTCAGACTCATAGGAACCCTGTATATGGTGAGTTTGAACCGCCAACATTGCAGTTCAAACAGCTTTGCAGTCTGGCACATTAACCCAAAGCACCACACCAGGACTCATATTGTTGTTGTTGTTAAGTGCCATCGAGTCGATCCTGATCCATAGCAACCCTATTTAGGGTTTCCGAAGAGCAGCTGGTGAGCTTGAACTACCAACCTTGCAGTTCAAATGGCTTTGCAGTCTTGCACATTAACCTACAGTGCCACACCAGGACTCCAGGACTCGTATAGGGTTGCTATAATTTGGAATTGACTTATGCAGTGGGTTTGCTTTACTTTTTAATTAATGCAGGTGATATTATAAAGCCTATCATTTAGAAAGATTATTCTGGCTACTATGTGGACAGTGGATTTGAGGAAAACACAATTTGAGGGAGAGATATTAGTTAGGAATCTGTTACAATTTTTTGCCAAGAAATAACAAGATCATGAACCAGAGCACTGATTGCTATGGAATTTGTGAATAATGAATGGATTTTAAAGATTAAGGTAATGGCATTGTTAGAACCTACTAATTAATTAGAAAGAAATTGAAGATTACTCTAAAATATCAAGGCTGAAGTAGATGATTTTGACAATGCAGAGAATAAGAATGGGGGACTTCTTTTTATTATCTACAATCATTTTGTTTGGGATAGACATCAACGATGTGTTTAATGAAGATTTTGACTAAGGAAGTAGCTTGTGTGAGTTGGGTAAGGACTTAAGCGATATTAAATGAGTTACATAGATAAGACTTAAAGACTAATTGGATATTAGAAATAAGGAAAATGCCAAGATCTGGATGCCTGAAAAAATGATGAAACTGTTCACAAAGATATAAATGATAGGACATGGAACAGGTTTCAGTACAGCAAGAGGTAAATTACTATTATTTCACCTTGAGGTGCATATTGAATATCTTCCAACAAATAGTCTTCTGAAGTAAGTTGATAAAGGATTGGAATGCATAACAAAGGTCTGATCTGGAGATAAAAGTTAGGAGTCCTCAGCAAATAGTTGATAGCTGAGATTATCACAGTTAAGATCATTCACAAGGAATGTTTAGCATGACCAGGCCAAGGATTGAGTCTTGGGGTTGCTAAGGGTAGGAGTGGAAATAAAGTCCAAGAGGAAGGAAGACCAAGAAGAAAGAAGAAAATTAGAAGAATAAGGAAGAAAACTAGACTACAAAACTGGCGACATGAAGCCAAAGATGAGACTTCAAGGGTGATTAAGTTTATAAGGAAATTTATGAAGAAAAAAAGTTGTTCATTGAATATTACAACAGTTAATCTTGCAATGATAATTTATTTCAGTGGCAGAGAACTGAGAAGTGAATGAGAAAAAAGAATGTAGAAACTGTAAACATAGACTTCTATTTAAGTAAACTCCTAGTGTGGCACTGTAGGATAAGAATTGGACTCTAAATTTGAAGGCTGGTGTTTCAAACCCATCAGCCAGTACTGGAAATCCTATACAGGGTCGCTCTGAGTTGGAACCAACTTGAAAGTACTTAACAAAAACAACAGCAAAAGCAAGAAAAATTGTGCATTGTAGCCTTCTAATTCAGTTTAGCTATTATGTATCTATGTTTGCAACTCTTTGAGGAAATTGATCATTTTACATGATATTCAGCAATTCCTTTTTAAAAATTATGATAGATAGATAAACCTATCTTAAAACATTAGCCATTTCAATATTCTTCACATATACAATTCAGTGACCTTGATTATGTTTATCATGTTGTTCAACTATCATTAATTAATATTAGTTTCCCAAGTTTTTCATCATCTGAGCATAAGTTCCCTAAATATTGAGTCCCCTTTTCCCCACCATTAATAAACTTTGGTCTCTAAATGCTTGCCTATTATAGTTATTTCAAATAAATGGGATCATACAGTATTTTTCCTTTTGTGACTATTTCATTTAGCATATCTCAAGATTCATTCATATTGTAGCATACACAAAATCTCCAGTTTTCTTCATGATAGAATAATATTCCACTGTATGCATTTACTACATTAATCTATTCATTTGTTGATATTTAAGCTACTGTGAACAGTGCTCTGTGAACATTGGTACACAGTATCTGTTAACATTCCTGCTTTCAGTTTGGGGGGGTATATATCTACGAGTGGAGTTATATGATATTTCTATCTTTAGTTATTTCAGGAACCACTAGATTATTTTTAACAATGTGTGTACACTGTAGGGTAATGCACTGGACCAAAAGGTCAGTTCGAACTGCAAGGCTGGTGGTTCAAACGCACCAGCCTCTCCTTAGAAACGCTACACAGGGTTACTGTGAGTCAAAGCTGACTCAATGGCACTTAACAATGACAACAACATACCATTTTATAATCTCACGAGAAACTGATAAAAGTTTCTTCACATCCTTGTCAACAATTGTTGTTTTCTGGGTTTTGTCTGTTTGCTTGCTTTTTAATCATAGTAGCTATATCAGTAAGCGTTAAGTGATTTCGTATTGTGGGACAGTGCTTTGAATTTTTATTTTCCATTATATATTGCATGTCCAAAAGAGCCCTGGTGGGTGACATCAGGGATAATAAATTGGGCTGTTAGCCTCAAGGTCAGTAGTTCGAATCTACACAGCTGCTCCTCAAGAGAAAGATGAGACTTTCTGCTCCCATAAAGATTTACAGTCTCAACTACCCTATATGGGGTTGATATGAGTGTGAACCAACTTAACAACACACAACCACTACCACTATCACCATTTCATGTCCAAATGTATGAAAATTTTGTTATCTGGAAGTGAGATTTCCTGAAAGTACACTTTGGGGCCTGGATGTTCTATTTTAATGTCCATTAGAAGTAACAAAATAGTAAACCAATTTCCTGGGCATGGCAGAGGGGTGAGGGACAAGTAATTGATTACATTTAATCATGGATCTTTTGTTTATTTTACCTTTCAGATGATAAGTCATTTTATTACCTTGCCTCTTTTAAAGTCACAAATATCAAATACAAAGAACAGTATGCAATGAAAACCTCAAGGGCATTTACAGAAAGGAGTCATCAAATTGAAAGAATGGTAAGCTCCATAGAATTTTTCAATGTTTATGAATGAGTCTTTCTACCTCATTCTGAAAGATCTCATAATAGGCATATACGTTCTATGTGCTTCAATAAAATGGCCGCATGACTGTAAGGATTAAACAATTGAATACATGTAAAATATTGAGAATAATGTTGCACACCATTGCATACCTATACATAACAGGTAGACAACTAGTTAGCACCTAAGAACATTTTTGGTCAAACAAATGCTTTCTCTTTTTATAAGTCTTGATTTTATCCTTCTTGATTCATTTGCCTGAGTCTTCTTTAACATAATGCTGTCACATTCACTTTTATCTTTTTTTGTTGTTGTCTTGAAAGCACTTAAAAAGTAACATAAAAGAATTCCTGTTGTTGTTATTGTTAGTTATCATTGAGTCTATTCTAACTCATGGTGACCCCATGTGTGCAGAGCAGACATGTTCCATAGGGTTTTCAAGAATGTGACTTTCAGAAGCAGATTGTCAGGTCTTACTTCTAAGGCATCTCTCGGTGGGCTTGCAGTGCTAAACTTTCATCTAATAATTGAGTGCATGATCATTTGTGCTACTCAGGGGTTCCTTAAATTTAGTTACATCCCATAAATGTCATGGTTTCTCTTGATAACTTATGCATTTATAAATGCACCTACGAATTTTAAAAGTATACCATGCAAGCAAAACCTTTATCTAATATATCAGAAAATAGAATAGTCCATTTCTTGACCTATGAAATGCATTGTTATGGAAGCCTTATATCTGTTTACCAAACCCAGTATATTATCTTAGAATGTACCTCTTTTAGCTATGAGAGTTAACTTTTAGAACAAAGAAGTAACTGTTATGTAGAAAGGATACTGTGGTAATATGGTTCCTTACCATCACCAATAGACTTAGATGCTGTAAATTAAAAGATAGAGGCATAAGTATTCTCATTTTTCCCTCACTGTATTTCCCTTTCACTGTAATATTAACAACATTGTGAAATATTTACATTTTATTTTACTCATTTTTATATAGGTTGAATCTAAATGTTGACAATAAATATTCCTTTTATTTCCATAGCCATTTAAATAGTGCTTTTCATATAACAGAGAAGTAATTTGGTTCTCTACAAATATGTTGCAACAATTTTTATGTGATTCAAAGAAGAATGTTTCTAGAGTCAAGCTGGAATAGATTCTTTGTTTTTCATGAAACTTCTGCCAATGTCCTATATCTTTAAATATCTTTGAAAGCCATTATCTTTATTTCTTCAATTCTTCTTTTTAAAAACCCTGTGCTTCTTGCTTTAATTTGGACTGACTTCTCTCTAGGTCCACTGCACAGAAGTAAACCTGGGCCAGGGCAAAACTATGCTAGTGTGTGGGATCCATTGTTCCTTGTATCCCATGATTTGTTTGATAGGGTGGGTTATGTCTTCAAGTAACTCCCTAAAAAAAGTGCATGAGAGGTAAAATTTCTGAATTATTGTCTATTGGGGGACAAAAAAAAAAAGATCTTTATACCGTGTTTTATTCAACTGATAGCTTAAATATAAAGTTCTAATTGTAAACCATCTCTACTCAGAACATTGAAAACCTTGTTTTATTTTATTATTTCATCAAATAATATAATGGATGAGAAACTGTATAGCTCTGGTAGTGTAGTGGTTAGGAATCAGGCTGCGAACTGCAAGGTCAGCAGTTCAAAGCTACCAGCTGCTCCGCGGGAGAAAGATGAGGCTTTCTGCTCCCGTAAAGATTTACAACCTCGGAAACCCTGTACAGGGTCGCTATGGGTCCGAACTGACTCGATGGCACTTAACAACAACAATTTTTCTTAGAAATGTTTCTACTCTGTTTTTGGTGTGTGTGTTGTTTTTTGTTTTTTTTCTAAAATTTCATAATGATGTGTTTTGATATTTTATATTTCATTCATTTTATTGAGATATCATACCTTTAAAATTCATAAAGTATTTCAAAGAACAGTTATAGAATGAATGCTCAAATACTCACCACTAAGTTTAGGAAATTTAACATAACTAGTTCTTCAGAGACTTCTATATGTTCCCAACCTTCCTAATTCTCAGATGTAAAAATTACTGTTTTGAATTTTGTTACATCATAGTTTTTATAGTTTCTTGTACGTGCATGTACCCCTAAATATTATATTGTTCAATTTGCCTCTACTGAACTTTATATAAATGAAACTATCTGTAAGGAATAAGAAAGAAAGAGACAAGGAGAGAAAATTGGCTTCAACAGCAGGCAGATTTATTGAGAGTAAACCTGGGGGCACTCAGTCTTAAGATACCAAGAGCCAGCCTGTTCCTTACAGACTTGGCTATTTAAGGTGGTGTGGTCTTGGGTATAGTTCTGGAGAGCTTCCAATGGATGGGGTTATGGAGATTTTCCTGAAACCTGAAACTACCAGGGGTGTGTGTCTCTTGGTGTAATAAAGATTTAACTTTCTGGAGACTTGAAGCTTAAGCAGGACTTTATTCAGTGCCACTTGGGAGAAGCTGTAATGCCATTTTGTTGATCAGGAGCAGGGTCCTTCAGTATCCTATGTCCTTGGGGTCCTGGTGTGGCACTGTGGGTTAACACACTGGACCACAAAGTCCGTTTGATCTTCAAAGTCGGCAGTTCGAACCATATACAGGGTCACTATGGGTCAGAACCGACTCGACGGCACACAACAACAATCCTGTGTCCTTAAATAACTATAAATTACTATAGTTGTTGTTGTTGTTAAGTGCCGTCGAGCCGGTTCCAACCCATAGCGACCCTGAACAGGGTTTCCGAGGCTGTAAATCTTTAAGGGAATAGAAAGCTTCATCTTTCTCCGGCGGAGCAGCTGGTAGTTTCGAACTGCTGACCTTGAAGTTAGCAGCCCCATTCTTAACCACTATGCTACCAGAGCTCCTTTAAATAACTATATATAAGGTTTATTCTTTGCTTCTTTCTTTTCTCTCTCTTTCCCTCCCTCTCTCTTTCTTTTTTCTGTGTAAAGAAGTAATACTTGAAATGCAAAACAGACTTTGATGACATAAAATATTACCACTGAAAATAGTGATGTTTACATTTACTGTATCTTTTACTGTTGTTGTTGTTAAGTGCTGTTGAGTTAGTTCTGACTCAAAGTGACCCTGTACAAGGTTTCTGAGGAGCAGCTGGTGGGTTTGAACTTTCTACTTTGGGATTTCCAGTCCAGTACTGATCCTACAGCACCACATTAGGAGTCTTTTACTAGCACAAGCTTAAAAACCCAACTGAAAATTGGGGATGTGTGGTCACAGGTCTTCCAAACAGTAAGAATGTTGTTGTTGTTAAGTGCTGTGGAGTAGGTTCTGACTCATTGCAACCCTGTATAGGGTTTCTAAGGAATGGTTGATGAGTTTAACCATCGACCTTATGGTTCAAACTGACCTTGAAGTTGAGTGTTTATCCTATGGTGCCACACCAGGATTCCTAAATATATACATTGACATAGAGGCAGAGCAGAGTATTTTCTAGTTCCAACACATTTATCGCTGTGTAGTTTGCATCCTGGTGGACACCGCAGGATAATGCACTAGACTGCAAGGTTGGTTTGAATGGCAGTGTCACTGGTTCAAACCCAGTACCTGCTCAAGAGAAACCCTATACAAGGTCACTATGACTCGAAGGCATTTAACAACAATAACAGGTTGTATCCAAAGAAACAGAGTCTGAGATGAGGGTTCTTGGTTAAAATATGTATTAACCAAGAGCTTTTAGGAGAGATTCGTAAGGCAGCAAGTACATCAAGAAAGGGCATCGAAAGGAACTAGACAAAAAGTGGTTTCAAAAGTGCAGTCTCCATCTGACTTATCTGGGAGTTCCAGAGCCAAATTTTTACAGCAGAAGTGACTCCACCCACAGGCAAGCAAGCTGAACTACCAACAAAGGCTGCCAGAAGGTGGAGCATAACCTTTCAGGCAACTAGGTTAGTTGCTTAGGTCAAACAAGGATAAGACACTGGAAAACTGCAGGTGTTAGTTGTTATTAGTTAACAATTACAGAGCCTGGGGGCGGGTGTTCCTGCTGAATAAATGCAATCTGAGTGAAGTACAAACATCTGCTGTAATTCCTCTTTCATCACAATTCACCTTTGAAGTATATTAAGCTTCCTAAGAAATGTCCAAGAAGGAAAGAAAATATTATTTGCTTGATTTTGTTGTTGTTGCTGTTATTAAGTGCCATTGAATCAGTTCCGACTTTTAGGGACCCTGTATAGGAGTTCTGAGGATTGGCTAGTGGGTTTGAACCACTGACCTTGTGGTTGGCATTACAGTGCTTATCCTATAGTGCCACAAGGGACCACCTACTCCCTCAGACCATCCAGGGCATAATCCTACACTTTGCTTCTTTTTCTTATGCTGCTTTGTGAATTATCTGATCTATTTCCATAGCAGACATGCCACTTTTGGTAGAAAACAGGGAAAGCCCAATTAACAAACCAAGTAAAGATAGATGGATAGGTGGAAGAACCAATGAATCAATCAATCAATCAATAGAAGACTTGGCAAACTCTAGAGATTCATCTGGTTGCAGATATGGCTGAATCTAAGGATCAAGTGATGTCTGTAGGCTTTGATTCTTTCTTTCCATTGTCTATGTGACAACTGGCCCTGTAGGATAGGCACGGGATTGCTTTCCACAAGTTCCATGGTTCAAAACCACCATCTGCTCCTCAGAAACCCCATATAGGCTCACTATGAGTCAAAACGGATTAAATGGCACTTAACAACAAGTAGCTACTCTAGATTCACATTTTCCCAAGTTATTAAGTGAAGCAGTTTTGAAAAGATCATTTTCCACATTAGTTCTTAAAAGAAAGTTTGGATAAGCAATCTAATTGGTCAAATGCGGAATGCCGGCTCATCCCTACACTAATTACTGTGATCAAAAGGTGAAACTATGTATACCATCCTTATGAGAGATGGGAAAAGAAATAAAGACATCTCTTTATTTATATTAAATAAATGTCTCTATTTAAAACATACAGAATTAAAACTCCATAGGAAATTGGGATTCTAGTAGAAAGAAAACAGAAGAAAGGAGTAGATAGTACTTTCTAGAAGAAGAAAGCATTGATATTATTTGTCATTTAGTCAACTCTGACACATGAAGACCCATGTGTGTCAGAGTAGAGCTTCTCTCCATAGTTTTCAACGACTGAACTTCCAGAAGTAGATGACCAAACACTTCTGATATACCACTGGATAGATTTGAATCTCTGACAGCCAAGCATGTTAACAATTTGCACCATCCAAGTTACTCTGGAAGTACTGAAAGATATAAATCACAAAATAAATCAAATCCATTCTAACTCATAACAATCATATATAAGGGTTTTTGAGACTCTAAATATTTACAGAAGCAAATAGTCTAATCATTCACCCTCAAAGTGACTGGTGGGTTTAATTGCTGATCTGCAGTTAGCAGCCCCAAGTCTTGTTGTTGTTGTCAGGTGCCATCGAGTCGGAACCGACTCATAGCGACCCCATGCACAGCAGAACGAAACAATGTCCGATCCTAGGCCAACTTCACTACTGCTGCCACACCCGAGTCCATCAATGATGCCACCTGGCTGATCCATCTCATTGGGGTCTTCCTCTTTTTCTCTGACCCTCCACCCTACCCAGCATGACATCCTTCTCCAGCGATTGTTTCCTCCGGACAATATGTCCAAAGTAGGAGAGACGAAGTTTAGCCATCCTGGCCTCCAAGGAGCACTCTGGCTGCACTTCCTCCAAAACAGATTTATTGGTTCTTTTGGCAGTCCATGGCACTTTCAGTACTCTCCTCCAACACCACAACTCAAAGGCATCAATTCTTCTACGATCCTCCTTATTCACTGTCCAGCTTTCGCATCCATATGAGGCTATTGAAAACACAATGGCCTGGGTCAGGCGCACCCTAGTCCTCAAGCTGACATCTCTACTCTTCAACACTTTAAAAAGTTCCTGTGCAGCAGATTTGCCCAGAGCCCCAAGTCTAGCCCATAGCATTATCACGACTCCTTGATAGATACACAATAATTTTAAATTGAAAAATTCTAGTCTCTACTAACCTAGGTTTTTCTGAACCCCTGACTACTGTATTCAGCGAACTACTTGACATCTTCATTTGGATATCTCACAAGAATCTCAAAATTATATCAAATCCAACTAGTAGAAATTCATTTCTCTGCCCTTCTCTATTTTTCCCACTCAACAAATGAAATCACTCTCCACCTATAAACCTATAGTGGGGAATTCAAAAGTCTGTGGGACATTTTAATTAAAATATAACAATTTTTTCACATACTTTTTAAAACTCCCTCTGTGATCCCTTATGTTGTTGTTAAGTGCTGTTGAACTGGCAGGTTTGAACTGCCAACCTTGTGGTTCATGGTCCATGCTTATCCTATAGCTCCATTCCAGGAGTCCAGATAATGAGCATGTATTTAATAGAGAAGGGTTCATTGAGAAGGTAACAGTTAAATGATATCTGATAGATTCAACAGCAAAAGGTGTGAGAGCAGGGATAATTTTCTAGCTACAAGGAACAAGGGAATGTGAAAGTTGGAGGGGTAATCTTGATGAAAGGTTGGATTTTATTCTTAATAAAACTGTAAGCCATTTTTTGGATTTAAGCAAAATAGTAACAGGATGGGTTTTTTAAATAAACCATTCTGATTGCAATGTAAACAAGATATTAAAGATGATTAAAGTGGAAGTGGAGTTATTGGGTAGCACCAACAGTTATGTTCTTGACTACTAGCTGAAGAGTTGACTGTTGAAACCACCCAGAGGTACTTCAGAAGAAAGACCTGATGATCTTCTTCCAAAAGGTCACGACCTTGAAAACCCTATGAAGCACATGGAGTCACCGTGAGTCAGAATTGACTTTTAGCAACTAACAATGAAGTGTAAGCAGTAAGAAGTAAGAGTTGTCCTTAAGAGTAATGCTAAGTATTAGCTAAGTCTTGCATTAAGATAGTGAGCTGGAGTTAGACACATGACTTGAAAATGAATTAAATATGGGTATAAGGAGTCCTGGTGTGGCACTGTGGGTTAATGTACTGGACTGCAAGGTTGGTTGAAACAGCAAAGTCGGAGGCTCAAGCTCACTGGCCCCTCTTCAGAAACCCTATGCAGGGTCACTATGAGTCAGAATTGACTCAGTGACATTTAACAACAACAACAACATACATTATCTGGAGTCCTGGTGTGGCACTGTAAGATATGCACTCAACTGCTAACTGCAAGGTAGACAATTCAAACCCACAAACCACCCCTTGAAAACTTTATACAGAGTGTAAAAACAACATTCATTATCTGAATTTAGAGATCATCACAATAATAGATTTGATGCATTGAACACTAATGCGCAAAGACCAAATGAGTTATGGAATGACATCAAGGATATTTGTGAAGAAAGAAAAAGATCATTAAAAAGAAGGGAGTGTTGTTGTTGTTAAGTGTCATGGAGTCAGTTCCAACTCATAATGAAACTGTAAAGGGTTCCAAGGAGCTGTTGATGTATTTGAACTGCCAATCTTGTGTTTTGCAGTCCAGTGCTGATCATACAGTGCCACACCAGGAATCCAAAAAGACAGAATAGAAAGAAAGAAAATTAAAAATAAAATAGATGTCAGAAGTTCAAAAGTGACTCTTAAACTTGATCTTGAACACAGAGCAGCTAAAGTGAATGGAAGAAATTATAAAGTAAAAGAGCTGAAAGAAATATTTCAAAGGGAAGCTTCAGAATATAATGTAAATTATTATGAAAGCTGCAAAGACCTGGAGTTAGGAACATAAAAAGGAGGAACACACTTGGTATTTCTCAAGTTGAAAAATCAAAGAACAAATTCAAGCATCAAATTGCAACTTGAAGGATTCTGCTGGACCAATAAACTACATTTTTATCAATGGAGAAAAGATTAAAGTTGTCAAAAACTTCATTCCTCTTGGGTCAACTATCAACACTCATGGAAACAGCAGTCAAGAAATCAAACGATGTATTGCATTAGGCAAATCTGCTACACAAGACCTTTTTGTAAGTGTTGAAGAGCAAAGATGTCAGCTTGAAGACTAATGTGTGCCTGTCCCAAGCCATGATATTTTCAATAACTTCATATGCATGCAAAAGCTGGACAGTGAATTAGGAAGAACATAGAAGAACTGATGCTTCTGAATTATGGTGTTGAAGGAGAAAGTGCCATAGGCTGCCAAAAGAACCAACAGATCTGTTTTGGAAGAAGTGCAACCAAAGTGCTTCTTGGAGGCCAGGATGGCCAAACTTCATCTCTCATACTTCAGACATATTGTCAGGAGGAAGCAGTCACTGGAGAAGGATATCATGTTTGGTAAGGTGGAGAGTCAGAGAAAAAGAGGAAGACTCCCACCAAGATGGGTTGGTAAAATGGCAGCATCAATGGGCTCAAGCATGGCAACCATTGTGAGGTTGGCCCAGGACTGGGCAGTGTTTCATTCTTTTGTGCATAAGGTCACTCACTATGAGTCAGTACTGACTCAATGGCACCTAAGAACAACATGGGCAAAATGCTGAGTGATGCAGAAAGCATAGAAAGAAGATGGAAGGAACTGGGTAACTGTACCCAAAAAGAATTGATTGACATTCAACTATTCAAGAGGTAGCACATGATGAAGAACTAACTAATGGTACTCAATAAGTCCAAGGTACACTGAAGATATTGGTGAAAAGTAAGGCTCCAGAAATTAAGAAAATAACACTTGCTATACTGCTGGCCAACCAGGTCTCAAGCCAGGTTGACAGGAGTCTATTGAACGTGATCAGACTTAGCTCACAACTTCATTGCTGTTTTCCCCCCATTTTCCCTTATCCATAGACCAATGAGGTCACCAGAAAGACCACATGCCTGCTCGTGTATTCCACTTGAGTCTCAGTCTTGGAAGGGGGTTTGCCCTGAGGGGACCCTGGAAGCCATGAAGGCAAGTGGTTGGGTTGGCCAGCAGTATAGCAAGACCTGGGGACTCCTGGGCTCAGAGACAGGGACATGGCCACAGAGGACTAGAGTGAAGAGGGAAGTGTCCAGCATATATGAAATGAGAGGAGATGTACAAGAACACCCACACTTGCAGATAGTACCCACTTGATCTGGCTTCAACGTCTGGATGATCAGAACTCTACTAGAGGAAGAAAGAAGAGGGGGGAAAAAAGAGTAATACACTACAATTTGATGAACTTGACCTATGCTTGTGGATGCAGTAGGGCAAAGGAGGGAACAAATCTTTACAGTTAGTATCATTCCCACACCCCTTGGTACACAGGGTCAACATGGATGGGCAACTTAGACATTGGCTACCCAAAATGGGGGGCTACAAAGGCAAGAAGTGACTGGCTTAAAAGCTTTCAATAGGGAACCTAGTTCCAGAGGGTGTGAGGAAAGGTAGAATCTCCACTGAGTGGTTTCCAACCTGTCTGGATGGGGCTGATGACAGGTGGTGGGGCTAGGACTCTTGTGGTTCAATAGTCAATGATTGCTATCAGGACTGACTATGAGTGTTGGAAAGGTAAAGATAGATGTTTTGTAACAAAAGGAGGGGAGTAGTTGATTTTGCAGTCCAGGAGAGGAGGTTCCTGGGACTATCAAGGAAGAAGAGAGGAGTGCGGGACCCTATTAAGAGAAACAGTGACACCAGAGATGGAGGCAGAAATGATGACGTGGAGAGATGGAGCAGCTGGGGACTCTAGACTCAGGGGGGGAGGGGGACTGTGTGCCGGTGGGTGGGGTCAAGTGTGTGGGGTGTACCCTTTGGTTGTTTGATGATGCATGCAGGGGATTGCAATCATTGCAATGCAATGAAATACAATTGGATGAATGCAAAGATAATGTTCTCACTTGTAAGCTATCATATAATTCACAATAAAAACTAAAAAAAAACCAAAAACCCAAACAACCTATGATATTGAAATGATAAAAACTTCTTGCTGAATCCAAAGAAGACTAAGGTACTTAATGTTGAACATCAAAGCCTTCAGACTTCAGTATGGATTACACCTCAACATAAAACAAAAATTCTCACAACGAGACTAATAAGTAACATCACAATAAAGACAGAAAAGATTGAAGTTGTCAAGGATTTCATTTTACTTAGATCTATAATCAACATCTATGGAAACAATAGTTAAGAAATCAAATAACATATGGCATTATCTGCTGTAAAAGTATTTTAAAAAATAGAGATGTTACCTTAAGACCTAAGGTACACTTAATACAAGCCAGAGTATTTTCAGTCAATGCATATGAATGCGAAAACCGGATAATGAATTAGGAAGACCAAAGAAGAATTGGTGCATTTGAATGATAGTGTTGGTGAAGGATATTTAATATACCTTAAACTGCTAGGTGACGAGTATTTAATATACCTTAGACTTAAGTCCTCTGGTAGCTTAGTGGTTATAAATGGGGCTGTGAACCTCATGGTAAGCATTTCGAAACTACCAGCTGTTTCACGGGAGAAAGAGGAGTGTTTCTGCTCCCATAAAGATTTACAGCCTCAGAAACCTGTACAGGGTCGCTATGAGTCAGAACCGACTCCACAGCACATAACAACAACAATAACAGACTTAAGTCCTAGAAGAATTATATCCAGAATCTTCCTTAAGATAGTAAGATTTTGACTCAAATATTTTGGACACATTATCAAGGGGAACCAGCTCCTAAAGTAGGACATCATGCTTGATAATACAGAGAGGGCCAGTGGAAAAAAGCAAGGTCCTCAACCTGACAGATTGACACAGTGGCTTGAAACAATGGACTCAAATATTGCAATGATTGTGAGGGTGGCTCAGGACCAGGCTATGTTTTGTTCTGTTTATATTGTTGTAGTTCTTAAGTGCTGTGGAGTCAGTTCCTACCCATAACAACCCTGTGTAGGGTTTCTGAGAAGCAGCTGGTGGCTTTGAGCCACAGACTTTGCAGTTAAAGCCGACCTTTTGGTCAAATGCTTATCCTATAGTGCCACACTAGGGTCACTATGAATTGGAACCTGCCTGATAGTACCTACCAACAACAGTCATTATCTGATATTGTTGTTGTCAGGTGCCATTGAGCTGAAACCGACTCATAGCGACCCCATGCACAGCAGAACGAAACAATGTCTGATCCTGGGCCAACCTCACTACCGCTGCCACACTTGACTCCATCAATGATGCCACCTGGCTGTTGGGGGTCTTCCTCTTTTTATCTGACCCTCCATCTTACCCAGCATGAAATCCTTCTCCAGTGACTGTTCCCTGCTGACAATATGTCCAAAGTATGAGAGACGAAGTTTAGCCATCTTGGCCTCCAAGGAGCACTCTGGCTGCACTTCTTCCAAAACAGTTGGTTATTTTGGCAGCCCATGGCACTTTTAATATTCTCCTCCAACACCACAATTCAAAGGCATCAATTCTTCGACAATCTTCCTTATTCACTGTCCAGCTTTCACATCCATATGAGGTTATTGAAAATATCATGGCTTGGGTCAGGCACACCTTAGTCTTCAAGGTGACATCTTTGCTCTTCAACACTTTAAAAAGTTCCTGTGTAGCAGATTTGCCTAATGCAATACGTCATGTGATCTCTTGACTGCTGCCTCCGCTAATGTTGATAGTTGATCCAAGAAGAATGAAGTCCTTGACAACTTCAATCTTTTCTCCATTGATAAGAATGTTGTTTATTTGTCCAACGGTGAGGATTTTTGTTTTCTTGACATTGAGATGCAATCCATACCGAAGGCTATCTTCATCAGTAAATGTTTCAAGTCCTCATCACTTTCAGCAAACAAGGTTGTATCATCTGCATATAGCAGGTTGTTAATGAGTCTTCCTCCAATCTTGACGCCACTTTTCTCTTCATAGAACCCGCTTCTCGTATTATTTGCTCAGCATACAGGTTGAATAAGTATGGTGAAAGAACAACCTTGTCGCACACCTTTATTTTAAAACATTCAGTGTTCCCATGCTCGTTCAAACAACTGCTTCTTGGTCCAGGTACAGATTTCTCAGAAGTACAATTAAGTGTCCTGGAATACTCATACTTCTCAATGTTGTCCATAGCTTTTCATGATCCACACAATCGAAGGCCTTTGCGTAGTCAATAAAGCATAGGCAAACATCTTTCTGATATTCTCTGCTTTCAGCCAAGATCCATCGGACATCAGCAATGGTATCTCTCGTTCCATGGCCTCTTCTGAATCCAGCTTGAACCTCTGGAAGTTCTCTGTCAATGTATGATTGTAGC
>NW_006408772.1:481812-505490 GCF_000296735.1 Chrysochloris asiatica | reverse complement strand
GTGTTCTTCCTTTTTGGTTTCCTAATTCTAAATCTTTGCATATTTTATTATAGTATTTGGTTTTATCTTCTCAAGCTGATCTTTGAAGTTTTCTGTTCAGCTCTGGGACCTCTTCAATTCTTCCATTTGCTTTAGCATATCTGATATTAGTTACCCATTATAACTTTTTATTACAATCTCTCTGTTCTGTGAAACATAACAACAGAACAACAAGAACAAAAAGCCCAAACCCACTGCTATCAATTTAATTCCAACTCATTATTGTTTTTAGGTGCCATCAAGTCAGTACGGACCCATAGCGACCTTATGCACACCAGAATGAAACACTGCCCGATCCTGGGCTAACCTTACTACTGTTGCCACGCTTGAGTCCATTGATGCTGCCACTTGACCAATCCATCTCATTGGGAGTCTTCCTCTTTTTATCTGACCCTCCACCTTAGCAAACATGATATCCTTCTTCAGTGACTGGTCCCTCCTGACAATATGGCTGAAGTATGAGAGATGTAGTTTGGCCCTCTTGGCCTCTAAGGAGCAATCTGGCTGTACATCTTCCAAAACCGATCTATTGATTCTTTTGGCAGCCCATGGCACTTTCAATATTCTCCTCCAACACCGTAACTCAAAGGCATCAATTCTTCTATGGTCTTCCTAATTCACTGTCCAGCTTTTGCATGCATATCAGGTTATTGAAAACATCATGGCTTGAGTCAGGCGCACCTTAGTCCTCAAGCTGACATCTTTGCTCTTCCAACTTATAGCGACCATGTAGACGTCTCTGAGACTTAAATCTTTACAGGAACAAACAGCTTCATCTTTCTCCCTCAGAGCAACTGGTGGGTGTGGTGATGAAGGTTAATGCGCTGGACTGCAAGTTCAGGTTGAACCTCAAGGTTGGCAGTTCAAGTTCAACATCCACCCCTCAGAAACCCTATGCAGGGTTGCTATTGAGTCAGAACCATTGGAACTGACTCCACAGCAAGCACTTAACAACTGCCACCTTGTGGCTAGTAGCCTAACCTACAGTACTGTTGCATTGTATGAACAAATTAAAAAGGAAGAAGGAGAAAGGGTATGTTGAAAGTGTCATTAACAGTATAAAAACCTGCATTTTTTCTTTCCAAAGCTCTTTTATTTAAAATGTTTACAATTAATTATTGCTGGAGAATCAATCAATTAATGAGGAATTATTATTGAGCACCTACTAATTGCTAGTAGGTGAAAAATGACACAGTTCTTTCCTTAAAGGAATTTATAATATGCATATGTATGAAAGTCTATGCATGGAAAACAATGATGTTGTCAGTTGCCACTTAGATGGTTCAGACTCAAAGCAACCATATATAGAATGAAATGTTGCTCAGTCCTTTGAGCCTAATATTGCAGTCACTGTAAAGGTTCTTCATCAGTAATAAAAATATTACAAACTGAAAATTTAGATACCAAAAATGATGTTATCACATCATTTTTGATACCACAGTGTAACATACTTGTAAATGTGTCACTCAGTCAACATTATATGAGTTCAGAGGCAGGAAAACACACCTTGGGCTAGCAGGAAGCCTTCCTGGGAGAAAAGGGAAGAGGAATTTATTTGTTGGTAAGTTTGCCTTCTGGTGGTAATGTGTTTGAGAGTAGCAGAAAATCTGCAGAACTTGCCTGACTTGTTTTCGTGGGTGGACCTAGAAAGGGATTCTTTAGCTGGAATTCAGTAACTACTGATCTTCCTTGAAGACTTAATCTTCAAGCAGTTTCCAGCCAGAGGGAAGGAACATGCTTAATTGTGCTGATAGTAGTAATTGGGTAAATGCCAGTCTCTTCAGTCAGAGCCACCCATACTCTTTCAAACACATAATTTAGTTTTAGTTTTTGTTTTTAATATTAGAGTTCACACCAAGAACTAAATTGGCATTTGATTTTAAGGTGATATTTATTTATTTTTGCTTTTTCCATAAGCTAGACACTATCTTATTTAAAATGAAACATTGACTAGTAAAATAATCAACTCTTATGTTTGGATTATACAAAACAAAGGAAAGGATAAAATTTTATAGTTTGGACTAAGTATTATATTATTCAGTTCTAAGCAGAGAAATGGAGTCCTGAAGTGGTGCTATAAGATAAGTTCTGGATTTCTAACCATAAGGTTGATGGTTCAAACCCATCATCTGCTCCTTAGAAACCCTGTGTAGAGTCACTATGAGTTGGAACCTACTCAGTGGCACTTAATAACAACAACAGCAACACGCAGAGAAATATAAGATCAGTTAAACTTCCCCAAAAGTTGGTCACAACAATGATAAGATGTCCAAGCAGTGAAAGTTCTCTTAGCCCAGTTAAATTTAAAAGAAGAAAAGAAAGCAATTTCCCAAGAAGTTATCAATTAATTATGAGGTTTCAAATTCAAGGAATAGAAAACATATTTGGGGTCTTCTTTAAGTTTCCTATCCCCAGGACTTTCCTTGTGCCAACAACTGAATATCTATATTCAAATATGGGAGTAACTCAGGTTTCACAATGGGGTGCTTTGTTGTTGTTGTTAAGTGCTGTCGAGTCAGTTCTGACTCATAGTGACCCTATATAGAATTTCCAAGGAGTGGCTGATAAGCTTGAACCGCCAATCTTGTGGTTGACATTGCCATCCAGCGAATTAACCTACATCACCACACCAGGACTCTTATTGTTGGTGTTAAGTGTCGTTGAGTTGATTCCAACCCATAGCGACCCTGTATAGGATTTCTAAGGAGCAGTTGGTGAGCTTGAACCACCAACCTTGCAGTTTGAATGACTTTGCAGTCTGACACATTAGCCCACAGCACCACACAAGGACTCCAGGACTCCTATAGTCAGTGCTTGAAAGCTCACAATCAGTCCTGGTATGGCACTGCAGGGTAATGCACTGGACCACAAGGTCAGTGTGAGCAGTAAGGTTGGCGATTCAAACCCACCAGTCACTCCTTAGAAACCCTATACAAGATCAACATGAGTCAGAATCGACTCAATGGCACTTAACAACAACAATAATTTACTATAGGACTCCTGGTGTGGTGCTGTAGGATCAGCACTGTACTTTGAACCATAAGGTCAGCAGTTCAAACCCACTAGCTGCTCCTCAGAAACTTTATGTAGGAACTGACTCAACGGCACTTCACAACAAGAGTAACAACAACTTATTATGCAACCTCAGATAACTTGACTTAGTGTTCTGAGTCTTTGTACCTTGATCTATAAAATGGAAAATGGATGATAATAGTGCTTTACTTAATAGAGGCTGTAAGTTGAAACAAAGGAATCAGCCCAATGTCATTGTCCACCCATTTTTTAAAATACAGTAAACTCACCATGGAATCATGGTTTTATTAATAGTACATTTAAGTTTGAATAGATTATTTGTGGTATCTTATGCAGTGATATAATACAATCTTGATCCTTTCCTCAAAGGTCATCATAGGTATAGTTCAAAATTTCTTAGGACATTCATTTAAATTTCTGAAGACCTTGAAGTCATCTTTTCTCTCTATTCCTTAAGAAATATAAATGAAATAAGCTCACTGAAGTCAAAGTAGCATGACTCAGAACTGACTGAAAGTCTTGAAATTAGTCATCCATATGTGGATGCACTGGTAGCATAATGGTTACGAGTCAGGCTGTTAACCTCACGGTCAGCAGTTGAAAACTACCAGTCATTTCATAGCAGAAAGATGAGGCTTTCTGTTTCCATAAAGATTTAAAGGCTCAGAAACCCTATGTAGGGTCAGTATGTGTCGGAAGAAACTCCACAGCACATAACTACCATGTGGCTATCACAGGTGTCTTCTAGAATCCACCTTTTGTCAGTTTCCCAGGGATTTTCAATTATACATGATTGCATGATTTGCAGTTAAAACAAAATTATGTACTATAATCTCTTTTTCATTATTGTATTATTCTTAATTGATTTACTGAAACATGTACTCATGCATTTATTTATCAAGCATACATTGAGTGTTTGCAATTCACCAGGGAATATGCTGAGCACTAGAGATACACAGAAGAATTGGGAAGTCTCTTTCCCCACCCCTTCACACAACTCAGAGTCTAGTGCTGAAGAGACACCACTGTAAACTAATGTGATAACCATTATAGTGGGATCATGTGGGACTCAAAGGAGAGAGTTTCAATTTTGTTTGAGGGGGGCAAAGATAATTTAGTTGCCACTGGAATTTCTCAAGAAGAACAGTTTTAATTAAAGACATTGGTCAGGGTAGGGGTATATTCTAGGAAGAGGGTAAACAATGTGAAAAGTCACAGAGGTATAAGCCACTCTAGTGTGATGAGGAATGAGCAAGTAATTTAGTAAATCAAAGAAAAGGCTTTGGAAGAGGGAACACAGGCCGATGAAGTCATCAGATTGTAAATCTTACACTGAGGTGCACATCACTCATTATCTACAAGCAATAGTTTTGAAACAGGAGTATAAGATACTCAATTTTGCATTTTAGAGATAGTTAGGAGGTTGCAGCAAAGGGCCAAGCTCAAGCTGCAGAGAAGGTCATCTTAGACCAGGGGTGGGGAACATCTGGTCCACAGGCCATATGTTGTTGTTGTTATGTGCCATGGAGTCGGTTTTGACTCACAGCGACCCTGTACAGGGTTTCCGAGACTGTAAATCTTTACGTGAGCAGAAAGCCTCATCTTTCTCCCGCAGAACAGCTAGTTGTTTTGAACTGCTGATCTTGTGGTTCGCAGCCCGATTCATAACCACTACACTACCAGAGCCCCTTGAAATCATTTGGTTTGGCCCTGCCAAGGCAACTGCAGTTCCAACCATCACATTAGGGATGAATTAATTAAATGCTTGACCATATATAGCAGGCTAATTTTTAAGTTGATAATTTTGTATGACTCACGAATGATGTTATAAATTTTGGTCAAATTATAGACCATATAACAGTGGAATTAAAGGAAGCCACCTGGAGTCCTGGTGTGGCACTGTGGGCTAATGTGTCAGACTGCAAAGTTGTTTAAACTGCAAGGTCGGTGGTTCAAGTTCACCAGTTGCTCCTTGGAAACCCCATACAGGGTCGCTATGGGTCAGAATCGACTCTACAGCACTTAACAACAACCACAGCATGAGTTAAATACTGAGGCAGTAAAATCTACTGGCTGTTGTTACTAACTTAGTGCATTCATGCATTCAGGAGAGGGAGCCATCTATTGGTACTGGTGGTGGAACAATCATCTCTCTCCATATGTTGTTGTTAAGTGCCTTTGAGTCGGAGCCCACCCATAGCGACCCTGTACAGGGTTTCCAAGGGTGTAAATCCTTACGGGAGTAGAAAGCCTCATCTCTCTCCATATAGGCTCTAGTAATTTGAATAAGAGGACATTTATTTTGGATATAGACCTTATAGAAACTTCTATTGACCTATAGTTTCAGATTTCTGGCTCTCAGTACAATGCATTTTTTAATTCCAAGCACTGTCTCAACAGTTAGATGCACTACCTTTGGTAATCAAGTCCTTTTAGGGGATCAGTTCAATAAGTATACAATATTCTTCAATGAAAAAGCAGAGAGAGAAAATTTTGATACTATGGTGTATGATGAAACTTATTCCCAAATCTAGCACCAGCTATGAAAGCTAACATGTTATAGATAACTAATATGTATCAAGGTCATAGGATAGATTTGGTTACATTATGTCAAATGTTCCTCTAGTAATGGTATAATCATTTAAGAAAGCAGCAAATTGATGTCAATAATAAAGGAGATGCCATAGTAAAAAATGAACGTAGCAAGTTTACAGTGTTTCCTTAAAAAAAAAAAAAAAAAAAAGTAAATAAATAACACATATACCTTAGTTCATTTGACAATAATAAAAAAAAATTATATTCCTTTAAAGAGTTGAACATGTGATACACATTGTTTTGTTTAGTCCTTAAGCAACTGCTTTTATCCCTTACAGAGGATTAGCAAAGTTGAACAGATTTTGTTTTACTATTGTGAACAAGTCATTTACATGCCTTCAAATATTTGCAAACTGAAATCTTTTCCTTTGCCTCACATCTTTAGCTAAGACAATGAGTACATTTTTCTTAAGACTAATATATTTTCTTGTTAATCAGATGTCCAAGATATTTCGACGTTCTGCAGAAGGTCGATTTATCAAATCTCATGTTATCAAACTAAGGTATGTACACTCGGTTTTCAACTTCAAGCTAATACTGTTAATATGATTTAGTTGACAGAGATAGGTGCTCATTTGTCGTGGTGACCTTATGAACTTGGAGCAGCATATAGATTTGTTAACACCTCAGCAATTTACACTACTTAACCATTTCCCAACCATGATGGGGAGAGTACAGTGATTTATGACAAAAGACAATCCTAGTTACCACAGCAGATGGGGGAGAATGTGCTCTCTGGGAGAATAACAGACAGGGAGAGGATGAATGATGCTAATGCCCTCTCTTTGTTATGCCTTAAGCTAGAGGTTTAAACCCACCAGCTACTCCTCAGAAACCCTCTATGGGGTGGCAATGAATCTGAACTTGCTTGATGATAATTAACAACAACAAAGCTAGAGGCTGAGAAGTACTTAGGCCAGTTCATTTGATTGTCTTCATTTTAAGTCTACCCATCAATCAGACTATGATTTTCTCTAAATTGTATTTTAATTATAATTTTTCAATGGTTCTTTATTTTGATGCTCTGATGAATATTAAAATACATAAATTGAACATGGAGATATTTTCAAAGTCCTGATGTGGCATTGTAAAATAAGCACTCGACCTCAATGTTGGTTTGAACTGCAAGGTCAGTGGTTCAAATTCACTTGCTGTTTCTCAGAAACCTTATGCAGGGTCGTTATGAGTTGAAACTGACTCAATGACATAAAATAACAACAACAACAAAATAAATATAATCCATCCTGAATATGCTTTTGGTGTCATTCTCAAAATGCTTGCCATTACTAGGATCTATATATGATAACATATAGTATACCTTTTTGTGGACATTTACATTTGTTTTCTATATATTTTAGTGTAGATTCCATAGTGCTACAGAAACATATATTTGAGATGCTTACTTGTTTACTTCACTTTTTCACTTCTTCATGGAAAAATGAATATTAAAAGCATTTCTGCCAAGTCAATTCTGACTCCTAGTGACTCTATACGACAGAGTAGAACTCCATCAGGCTTCGAAGGCTGAAATCTTTAGGGAAGTAGAATGCTGCATCTTTCTGCTTCAGAGCAGCTGGTGGGTTCAAACTCCTGACCTTTTGATTAGCAGCTGACTTTAACCACTGCACAACCCAGTCTCACAAAGTGAATACAAGACTATATCGCTTAATGTCCACAGTATGTTCTGTGTAAAAGAATGTTATGTGATTTTGATAGTATAAAACCAAGATGCTAAGATCTTCTGGTAGTCTGCTTCCGGCTGTCCTTATTGGCACTGTACCACTGCTGCTGCTGTGGGAAATGCTGGCAGAGGCTGATGGAGCTAGCAGCAGTGGTGACTGAGGGGCAGTGGCAGGAGCAAAGAGAGATGAAGTCAGGAGGGAGTGAGTGTACCAGCCTTGTCTGCTGCTTTGTCCACATGAGAAGCCAGGGATTACTGGGGCCAGTCTCCCTCATGTCCACTGGATAGAGCCTGAGAGTGTGTCCAGAGCCATATCCTCTGCCTCGCCTGCCTGTATCCCACCTGTGGTCCAGTTATGTAAGAGTCTGGGCTTGGGATATTTTTAAACCAGTGTTGCTATTGTTGTATGCTATCAAATGGGTTTTGCCTTAGAGTGATCATGTGTTGGATTTCCAAGGATCTGTTAGTGGGTTTGAAGCACCTTGTGGTTAGCTGTCCAATGCTTACCCTACATTGCCACATGTTGTTGTTGTTGTTAAGTGCCATCGAGTCGGGTCCGACCCATAGCGACCCTGTACAGGGTTTCCGAGGGTGTAAATCTTTACGGGAGTAGAAAGCCTCATCTTTCTCCCGCGGAGCGACTGGTAGTTTCGAACCGCTGACCTTAAGGTTCGCAGCCCGATTCGTAACCACTACGCTACCAGAGCTCCTCAGGACTACTTTTAAACCATTTTTGTTGTTGTTGTTAGGTGCCATCGAGTCAGCACTGACTTATAGCGACCTTATGCACAGCAGAATGAAACACTGCCCGATCCTGGGCCAACCTCACTACTGTTGCCATGCTTCAGTCCATCAATGCTGCCACTTGGTCAATCCATCTCGTTGGAGGTCTTTCTCTTCTTCTCTGACCCTCCACCTTAGCAAACATGATATCTTTCTCCAGCAACTGGTCCCTCCTGACAATATGTCCAAAGTATAAGAGACAAAGTTTGGCCATCTTGGCCTCCAAGGAGCACTCTGGCAGACTTTTAAACCACTAGAGGGAAAAATTTTTTTTTAAATTGGAGCCACATTCCCTTAAAAAAAAAAAAAAAAAGCAACCTTATTAAACCCTGGAGTATACACAGTTGGATGTTACCCAAACAGATGTTAAGATGTTAAGTGACGCATACCTGTCTGTGTACATATGGTTACAGAGTTAATGCCATATCTTTCCCTCCCTTCCTCCCTCCATCCCTTTCATTTTTTCCTTTCTTATTTCTTTCAAATAATTAATTCTCAAAAGGCTGCTTGAGCACATATACAAGTCACAATATAAATTTTTATATTTGAAAGTCATAACAGATGTCTTCATTTAAAAACTGCTTTCTCTAGTTATTTATTAAACATATATTAAGCGAGCAGCAAACCCCAAATATCAGTGATATTATTAACACAATAAAGATCAATTTCATTTTCTGGCCACAAACCAAATAAAGTTATAGCGGGGACAGGGTGCTATTGGGGATGTGGAATGGAATTGTCTACTGTATCCTCTGCAAATGATTGGCAGGTAAGGGAAGAGTGAAATCATAGCTGATGTAGAGGATCCAGGCCTAGAAGCAGGGTACATTGTTTCTGCCACATCCCATCAGCTAGATTCATTGGTACTTTTCAGTAAACATGCAGTCTAAGTTCTGTGCCCAGGAAGTATAGGAAACACAAAAACTTATGCTTGATGAACACAAAACATTATCTCTGCCACATCAGTACAGTTGAATAAGTATATTGGTTACAATTTTTGTTCAAAGTGCCTTGAAGACAAAATCTTTTTAATATATGTAAAGTATGATTTCATCCACATCTTCCCCCTCACAAGCCCCTCTAAACCATAAGTAATGATAGAGAGCAATATATTCATTGTTTACTGTATCAAGCATGTCTGACACTTTCCCTCACTTCCCCTGGAGTGCTTTGCAACTTCTTAATCATTTTATAAAGGGAGATATAAGCTGTTTACATATTAGCATTCAATTCTGTTCCCTGTATTTAGATAAAAACTTTAAATTTGGTGTACATATATATAAGCCATTTGTGACAGTTAAGGTTTTGTGTCAACTTGACTGGGCCAGGATTCTCAATGATTTAGTTGTTAGGATGTAATAATCCCCCATGAGAACTGATACAATGTAAACACTTCCATGAGTAGCCAATCAATTGAAAGGAAGTTTCCTATGGGATATAGCCTGTAACATCTTTCCTCTTACAAAGATAAAAGGAGAGAAAAGTGAGCAGAGAAAGAAGGACTTATTACCAAATGATGTAATGTTGGAAGCACCCGTCCTTTCCAAGAAGTTTGGATAGAGCTACCTGGTCAATCAATTGTAAGAGATCCATAGTTGTGCCCATTCCAACAGAGTACGGACACCATCAGTTATATCTCATGCTAAGAAAATTTGGCTGAAGATAATTCAAAAGCATTTGTAGTAGCGTATGGACAAAGAGCTACCAGATATTCAAGCAAGATTTAGAAGAGGACATGGAATGAAGGATATCATTGATGACATCAGGTGGATATTGACAGAAAGCAGAGATTAACTGAAAGATGTTTACTTGTGCTTTATTGACTATGCAAAGACATTCCACTGTGTGGGCCATAGCAAATTATGGATAACATTGATAAAAATTAAAATGCCAAGCATTATTTGTGTTCATGAGGAACCTGAATATAGAACAAGGGGATACTGAATAATTCAAAATCAGGAAAAGTGTACATCAGGGTTGTATCCTTTCACCATACTTTTCAATCTGTACATTGAGCAAATAATCCAAGAAGCTGGATTACCTGAAGAAGAATGTGGCATTGGTATTGGAGGAAGATTCAGTAACAATCTATGATATACAGATGATATAACCTTGCTTGTTGGATGTGAAGTAAACTGGAAATATTCACTGATGAGAAACAAAAACTATAGCCTTCAGTATGGTTTATAATTCAATGTAAAGAATATGAAAATCTTCACAACATGACCACTTAAATAACATCATAATAAATGAAGAAAAGATTGACGTTGTCAAAGACTTTCTTTTGCTTGGATCTACAGTCAGTGCTCATGGAAGTAGCAGTCAAGAATCAAATGACATTTTGCCTTATGGAAATCTGCTGCAAAATACTTCTTTAAAATGGTAAAGAGCAAAAATGTCACTTTGAGACCTAAGGTGTGCCTGACCCAAGCCCTGGTATTTTAAGTCACCTCATATGCATGTGAAATTTGGACAATGACTAAGCAAGACTGTAGAAGAGTCAAAGCATTTGAATTATGGTTTGGCAAAGAATATTGAAAGTACCACGGACTGCCAGAAGACTAAACAAGTTTGTTGTGAAGAAGTTCAGCCAAGATGCTCCTTAGAAGCAAGGATGGCAAGACTTCATCTCTAGTCTTTTGGATATGTTATCTAGTTCCTGAAGAAGGACATGGTACTTTCCAAATAGAAGGATCAGTATAAAAGAGATAGACCCTCAATGAGATGGATTGACACAGCTAAAAAACAGGAACTTGAACATAACTATTATGAGGATGGTACAGGACAGAGCAGTGTTTCACAGTCTTGGAACTGTGTTGATCACTATGAGTTGGAACTAAATTTATGGCACTAACAACAGCATTACCACCAAGAAAGAAGAAGCAGAGTGCTGTGTATCCTTTGGACGTGGGATCCCTGCACTATGGAGCTCCTAGATCCAGTGGATGATTGATGCCAAGATTCATAGAGATCTCCAAGGAATGCTGGACATACAGATGTTAAAAGGAAACAAAGACCTTTCTCTAGAGCCAAGAAAGAAAGAAAACCTTCCCTTAGGGGTTGTTGTTAAATGTCGTCCAGTTGATTCCAATTTATATCAACCCTATATAGAGTTTCTCAAGAGCAGTTGGTGACCTTGAATCACTGATGTTGTGGTTTAAATTGACCTTGCAGTTCAGTGCATTAACTCACAGCGCTGCACCATGACTCCCTTAGAGGTAGCACTCTAAATTTGGACTTGTAGCTTCCTCAACTGTAAGGGACTAAGTTTCTGTTTGTTAAAGCCATCAACCTGTGTTTTTTTCTGTTATAGCAGCACTAGGTAACTAAGACATCATCCAATTTGTTTCTTTACATTTAGTATTGAGCCTAATAGATAAAAACAGTTAAGAATTTGAGAAGTGGCACTATTTATCTGCACTTTTGTTCTTTAGTCCAGATGAAAACGGTGTGAACATTCTTATGGTGCTTATGTTTCGATACCCATCTACTGATAGTGCTGAAAGAATCAAGAAGAGAATTGAAAAGATTTTATATCAGAATCTGAAGACCAAAAATTTGCCTTTGACTATAAACAAACCATCATTTAGACTTACACGTAAGTCTTTTTTTTTCTTGCCATTTTTGTGATTCCTTCTTACATTTCCTTCTACTTTCAAATATAAATGTATTCTATTTTGAAATAAGTTTGAAGGGAAAACATGTAGCAGAAGGGAAGCATAGAGTGGGATGAGAGACTGTGGTATGAGTGAAACTTCTATATAGCCTGAATGCTAAGAGAGATTCACACCTTGAGTGCTGCCTAGGAAATCACCTTCTACCACACTCATCATGAAGGGAGAAACTTCAATGAGAATACGTCATCAACTTGTGTTGATTGAATTCCTACACTGTGGAGCTCATGGACTTGAGATTGAGTCATGATGGGTCTGTGATGCTCTCCTTTTAACACTGTCTACTAGGCATATTCCTCCCTGACATAGCCTGATATACTTGCTTTGTTAACACCAGTAGTGATGGGAATTGGAAATTGTTTCCTTGAGTTATACTGGAACCTCCAAAGAAAGAAATCAGGGACATTAATCTTTATTCATTCCCTTCTAATTCCTTGATTTGTTTTTCTGTGTGCAAAGCAAAACCCAGAGGATAAATGTTCTGTTTTCCTTTTATAAAGTAAAGTTACACAGTTCAAACCAAATATCAATTCAAGGTAGATGGCTGTTTATATATTACTTGGATATAAGAAAAAATGTTATGCCCTCTCAAAACATTGATGCTTTAGATAACAAGCATTTCTAATAGTAGGCTATTTGAAAATTATAACATAAAATAGAACATATTATACTGTCAGCTAATTTATGTATTGTTTATTCCAGCTATAGACAGCAAAAAGATGAGGAATCTTCTCAACAGTCGTAAGTTACAAAATCTGCAATTAATTGCTTATCTCAAAGCTAAAAACAACGAATAAGACCCAGAGTAGTATTTTGTTCATTTTCCTTTATTATTGCTTATTACATCTAATATTTAACACAATAAGGCTATATATTTATGCTAAATATAATTTTAAATTTTATGACTTTGGGGATGTGATCAAATAGACTACATAGTATTCTGACTAATATAATTTGTTGTTGTTAGGTGCCATTGAGTCGGTACCGACTCATAGCGACCCTATGCACAACAGAATATAATAGGGTGTAAATATACATTTAATGTTCTGTTTTAATAGTCTCTTCAAATATGTATCTTTTAAAATTCCCAATTTAAAAGAAAAGAGAGCGAAAAAAACAAAAACCCAATGTAATGCCCTTGAGTTGATTCTGACTCCTAATGATCCTGCAAAGGATTTCCAAAGCTGTAAATCTTTATGGGAATAGAAAGTCTCATGTTTCTCTCAAAAAATGGCTAGATTTGAACTGCCAGTCTTACAATTAGCAGTCTAGTGTGTATCCTATAGCACCACTGGGGCACTTTGAAATTATTGTTAGTTAGGTTTTTTATGTTAAAAGTTTTCTTGTATTTTTACCCAAAAAGTTGACATGAATATTCTCTGTGCTTCCCTTTTTGGTGCATATTGAAATGGTCTTTGTTGACAAATACATGATGGGGAATCAAAAACTTATAGAAAAAATTCTATTATCCTTCAATTCCATTGCTCCATAAATTTTTTTAATCCCCTTGTATGTCCATTAAAAAGGTTATGAGGTCACTGAGAAACAATGACAATTTTCTGTTTATAACATGGGAAGTTTAACATAATTCCCATTATTTTCATTGCTCATATTTGTTCTTTCTTTTGTGGTTTACAGCTTTTTATAAAGTTCTTCCATTGCCTTTCAATATAGTTTGTTGGTTATATTTACTTCATTTGAAGTATGTCATTGTTGTTGGACTTCTTCCTTTAGTGCCATTTTTTTTTTTTTTGAAGAGAAAAATGAAGTAAATTTATTCTAGAAGTACCTTATTGATAGAAACATGAACAATTTTATAAATCATCACACAATTACAGTCACACACATATTCTAAGCCAACACATGATTGCAATATGTTAACTCGAATGAAAATGAAATTGACAAGGTAGAAATAAGAGGTATATGAATACAAGAGACATGGTCCCAATTGGGATCCCATTTCTTGAGTTAAAACCATCAACTTTCAGTAATTACAGCTTAGTATTATTTCTGCTTATTTTCAATTGTCTGGCAATTTTAGCCAATCAAAAAGAAGTATTCCCATTTTCTTTATTTGAAAAAAATGATGTATTACATTAATGATCTGTACAAAGAAGAAATCAAACACTGCAAGCTTGGTACTTGGCCAAGCATGTGAATTATAAAATATACTGCAAGATTTATTTTACATTAACATCCAAAATTAAGATTAGGTTCTAGGAAGATCAAAACAAATTTATAGATTCATAGCAACAAAACTGAATTTTCTCTCCACAATCATCGAGCTGCTAAATTGATTCAGGTGTTTTATTTCTGGTTGGGAAGCATGTCTTATCTTTTTATCATCACTGTTTTATCATTGCTTTCATAATCTTCTTTTTTTTTTTTTTAAGTTTTTATTGTGAGGTTTACATGGAAGAATATCAGTTTTACATTCATTCTATCATATTTTGTTTCATTGCAATGATTACAATCCCTTCCATGCATCGTCAAATAACCAAAGGATACACCCACAGGCCCACCCTCTGGATGTCAGCACACAGCCCCTCTCCCTCCCTGACTCCAGTGTCCCCAGCCACTCCATCTGTCCACATCATCATCTCTGTCTCCATCCCTGGCGTCTCTGCCTCTCTGGGTAGAGTCCCGGTCCCGCTCTCGGCTCTTCTCACTTGATGATCCCAGGGACCTCCACTCCTGGGCTGCAAAATCAATCACTCTCCTCCTTTTGTCAAAAAACATCTACCGCTACATTTCCTACCCTCACAGTCAGTCCTGAAGGCAATTATTCACTATTGTACCACAAGAGTCTTATCCCCATTTCCTTTCGCCAACCCAGTCCCAACGGATTGGAAATCGTTCAGTGGTGATTCTACCTTCCCCCGCCCCATCTGGAACCAGGCCCCCCGCCCCATCTGGAACCAGGCTCCCTCTTGAAAGCTCTTAAGCCAGTCATTTCTTGCCTTTATAGTCCCCCCCCCCACACACACACACACATTTTGGGTAGCCAATCTCTAAGTTGACCATCCCTGTCAACCCTGTGTACTGAGGGGGTGGGAGTGATTCTCACTGTAAAGATTTGTTCTCTTTTTTGAGCTACTAAATCCATAAGTATAGGTAAAGTTCATCAAGTTGTAGCAGGTTACTCTCCGCCTCACCGCCCCCCCTCCCCCCGCCACTTCTTTCTTCTTCTAGTCGAATTCTGATCCTCCAGCCTTTGAAACCATGTCAAGTGGGTACTATCTGCAAGTATGGTGTTCTTGTGCATCTCCCCTCACTTCATAGCAACTGGACGCTTCACTTTCTGCTGTAGTCCTCTGTGGCCATGTCACTGTCTCTGTGCCCAGGAGTCCCCGGGTTTTGCCATACTTCTGGCCATCCAGATCTCCACCTGGGTTTACAGGGGTCTATTGAATGTGGTCGGACTTAGCTCGCAACTTCATTGCTATTTTTCCCCCCTTCCCTTATAGGTGACAGCATGGTCACCAGCCAGACCACCTGCCTGCTCATGTATACCCCTTGAGTTTCTCAGTCTTGGAAGGGCATTTGCTCTGAGAGGTCCTGACCACTTGCTTTGACGGCTCCGGGGTGAACAGCTTACTTGTTCTTGTAGTAATCAATCAGACTGCTGTTTTTTTGGGGGGTGGTTTTCCTACTGGTATTTCTTTCATGAAGTAGCTTCTGTTCTTCTTGTTGCTCCAGGCTGGACTATTCATCCTTTACAGTGAAAATTTCCTACCTCAGACTATTCTGGATGGGGTTCTGGATTCCACCTATGGTCTTATGCAATGTAAAGGCTCCACAGGAAGCCTCTTTCACTGGGCAACTTCTAGCCTCCTTTAAGGTATTCCAATCAATTGTAGACTGAAGATGAAGGTACAAGCTTTCTGTAGTGATGTTTCTGGCTATTCCTCCTTACCCCCCCCCCCCACCAATGTCTATTTAACAATGGTAGGCAAGGGAAGCAAGATTCAAAAGACAACCAAGCATTTTAACATTATTCTTCTCTAGTACCCCTTCAAACCATGCCTCAATCCCTGTATTCAGGACCCCTGTTCTTCCAAGGTTGTGCATACCTTATCATTTACCTCTGTCCCACTTAGCCTATGAGAACCTGCCTAACTGTTGTCCCATCCACTTTGTTCTTCCATTTCCCTCTTCCTTCTTGTGTATTGCCCACCGCCCCCATCCTCAGCACCCAAGCTATCCTGTGTCTATTCCCTACCCTGTGCTCTATCTTCCCCTCCCTCCTTCCCCTCCTCTCATCCCATACATCCTAGTGATCAACAAATATATATATAATTTCCCCCCCATTTTAGGATGGGTTCTTTTTCTTAGTTTTTTTTTTTTTTTTTTTTTTTACAATAATAGTCTGGAGAATGTTCCATGTGCACTGGAGAAGAATGTGTATTGTGCAGTTGTTGGACTGAATGCTCTGTACACATCTATGAGGTCAAGTTGGTTGATTGTGCTGTTTAGTTCCTCTGTAACTTTGTTGAGTTTCTTTCTGGTTGTTCTGTTCCTTTTAAAAAGTGGTATATTAAAATCTCTGACTATAATTGTAGATTTATCTATTTCTTTCTTCAGTTCTAGTAAGGTTTTCTTCATATATCTTGGTGCCTTTTCATTGGGAGCATAGATATTTATTATGGTTATGTAGTCTTGCTCAATTGACACTTTGATCATGAGATAGTGTCCTTCTTTATCTCTTAGGCTTTTTTTCTTAAAGTTTTTGTTTTAAAGTTTACTGTATCAGAGATTTTTGTCTTAAAAGTTTACTTTATCAGAGATTAGTATTGCCACTCCTGCTTGTTTATTGTTGCAGTTAGCTTGGTATGTTCTTTTCCATCCTTTAACTTTTAGGCTGTTTTTGTCTTTGCATGTAAGGTGTTTCTCTTGCAGGCATCATATTGAAGGTCTTGTTTTCTTATCCAATCTACCACTCTCTGTCTCTTCACTGATGTAATCAATCCAGTGACATTCAGTGTGATTATCTACAGGCATGAATTAATTGCTGCCATTATGTTAATTTTTTTGGTAGTGCTGTTCATTCCTTTGTTCTGCATGCCTTCTTGTGCTGAGTTTGTGTTTTTTTGTGCTATTTCTTTTTGTTGTTTTTTCTTAGGTTTCATGTTTGCTTGTTCTGCTTGGAAGTTCATTTTCATGGTAAGTTGTGAAGTATTAACTTTCTTTGGGGTTACCTTATAGCCTGTTAACTTTTCTCTCCATTTAAGACAATCTGTTTTATCCTATAATCTACCTGCCTCCTCTCCACCTGGATCTCTGATCCTACATTTTCCCCTTCTTTGACATTGATATTATTTTGATCTTTGGTTGGCCTCCCAGCTCCTTTGAAGTCGTTGTTGTAGTTTTATTCTGTTCTGGACTCTGCTATCTGTTGTCTGAGTTTCAGGTGGTGTTGCCACGCCTGTCTATCTCTGGTTGTTGTCTATTCTTGTTGGTTTTCAGTCCAAAGAACTCCCTTTAGGATGTTTTGAAGTGCTAGATTGGCTTTGACAAAATATCTTAGCTTCTGTTTATCCTGGAATGTTTTGATTGCACCATCATATTTGATTGACAATTTTGCTGGATAGATGATTCTTGGTCAGCAGTTTTTTTTCCTTTTAAGGTTTTGTATATGTCTCCCCATTGCCTTCTTGCCTGCATGGTTTCTGCTGAGAAACCAGAGCTTAATCTGAATTGCTTGCCATTGTAAGTAACACATATCTTTTCCCTGGCCACTTTTAGAATTCTGTCCTTGTCTTTGATTTTGGAAAGCTTGATTATTATATGTCTTGGTGATTTTCTTTTGGGGTCTATCCTTCCTGGGGTACATTCAGCTTCTTGAATGTTTATCTTCTCATGCTTCAAGATTTAGGGAAATTTTCTTCCAGAAGCTCTTCAACTATCTCCTCTGTGGACTTCTCTAATTCTTCCTGTTCCAGAATGCCAGTAATTCGTAAGTTGTCCCTCTTCATGTTATCCAGCATGAATCTGAGACTGTCTGCAGTTTTGTGGGGGTTTTTTTATGCTTTTTTCCTGCTTGCTCTTCTATCTTAGCAGTATTGAGAGATTTGTCTTCCAGTTTGCTGCTTCTGGCTTCCATCTCTTTCATTCTGCTCCATTCCCCTTTCAGTGCATTGTCTATTTCTGATATTTTATTATTCATCATCTGGACCTCTTTTTGCAGGTTTTGAATCATTTCCAATGTTTTATAGATCTCGTTTGATTGTTCTTGTAGTACTTTCCTGACTTCTTCCTTGTTTTCCTTCACCCTTTTTTGGAGCATTTGAATTTGTTTCCATATCATTCTTCTGAATTCCTTCTCAGGCAAATCCAAAACCTGCTCTTCCTCTTCTGGAAAGCCTTTGTCTGTCCCTAGCTCCTTTGTCTCAGTTACTTTTTTCTGTTTTGGGACATGTTTTGAGATCTTTTTTGTGTTTTATTGGTCATTTCCAGTAGTTATGTGAGTTTTTAATGTTTAAATGGATGTTTGTTGATTGTGTTATTAAGCTTACTTATTAAGCTTACTGGGTGTCTCCTGGTGGATATGATCAGGAGATAAGTTCCCTTTCCTCATGTAATGCTTAGCAGCTGTTATTGGCTCTTGTCCCAATGGTGGAATATTATGGGGTATGCTTGTAGCTTGGCTATATGACCACAATTGCTGTCTCTTCTTGGGTAACATAGGGAGAAAAAGCTCGCACCCCCAGGATAAGTGTGTGATCAAAAGGACCAAAAACAGAAGCAATATAAAAGCAGAGACAAAAACCACCACTTTGGAATAAAAATAAAACTGTGACTGACTGGCAAGTCACCTCGCTACACAGGCAGTGTGTGTGTACCATAGAGGCCTCCAGCAGTGGGTGGGGGTGTCCGCTTACTCAGGCCCCTCCTCTAATCACCACCGTAGAGGTGTGTAGATGAATATTGAGAAGTTAATGGGAGAAAGATTGTCTACTGTTTTTGTCTTTGAAGGTCATTTAGGTATCTGCATGTGCGCAGCATAATTCTCTAGATAGTTGCATTCTTTTATGTTGGGGTTTTACAGATTGTTCATATGGTTTGTCTGTCAGGCCTGCCGGACCTGCTTTTTTCTTGCTGGATATGTCAGAGTAAAGGGTCCTGCACAGTTAATTTTAGGACTGTGACCCAGAGGCTGACATCATAAGCAGCTTCCAAAGAATTTGCCCTTAAGTCCAATAGGGCTCTTTCTCTCTGTGCCATGGGAGAACTGTGGGTTCAACACTGGACTTTTGTTTTGGGGGGGGTGCACCCACCCACCTGAAGGCATTTGGCCTGGGGAAAGAAGGTACAACAGGGAAAAAGAGGAAAAAAACATGTAGAATCCCCCTGCACCTCCTTTAAATGTCACTGCACCGCTTTTAGCAGTGGTTCCCTGTGCTGGTCAGGCTGTAGCCCCACCCTCTGAACTCTGCCCTGATGGAGTGGCAGCAAAGGGAGTCCCATGTCTAGAGCAATTCCTAAATTACAGTATTTTCCTTTATACCATGATTTTTCCCCACTGGCATGTGTGGGAAACTGATGCCCTGCACCTTATGCTAGAGCCAGAGCTCTGGTGCTGTTTTGTCAAAGCAGCTTCTCTGGGGTTCAGTGCCTCCCCCACAGAGCCTGTCCTACCTGACTCTGTCTCAGCAGCAAAAATCAAAGTTGCCATTGATTCTTGAGCACATACTTCCTCTTAAAATGGTTGAACATAACCATTTCTTTTTGATACAGTGACCATTTGTGTTCCTTCCATCTTCCTTTGATGCTTTTTGCATCATTCAAATTTTGCCTTATAACTTGAAGTATTTTTAAACAAAAACATTATATAGTGTTATTTTTCCTGAATATTTGTATATGTAAGAATATCTTTTGGTTGAATTTGCCTCCATGAAGAAGAAAAAGTTTTGTTTATAATCTATTCATTTGAAATTCTATGCATATTGTTATCTTCTGATATTTTTACTGCAGAATAGAAGTTTGAGGCTAGTGTTTTTGTTTTGTTTTGTTTTGTTTTCTCATGCAGGCTGTCTTTCTCATTCTTAGATGAATGAAGAAAATATTTTTATTTTAACTTTTTGCCAAAAGATCTAGAAGGTTGCAATTTGCTCCAAGTTCTGACTAGAACATTGTGAGTTTTTTCAACTTATATACTCTTTTTTCTGGTTTTGGAAATTTTTATTCTATTTTAAGTTTAATGTCTAATTCTGCTTCAGAATTCTTTTTTTCTTTCTCAAGAATACAAATGATTAATTATCTAGCCCCATTCCCCCCCACCTTTTTTTTTGCCCTCCAAATCAATTATTACTTCTAGAGTACTTTCCTTTACATTCTGGTAGATTTTTAGCAAATCTGTTTTCCTATAGACCAGTTCTCTTACTTGTCTGATGTGACACTTATGCTCTTTAGTGCTTCAATGTGGACTTTATATTGGCTGTATCACTCAGGAGTCCTGATGACACTTAGGATAATAAATGGACTGCTAACCACAAGGTTGGTGCCTCAAATCCATCAGTGGCTCTGTGGGAGAAAAATGAAGCTATTTGCTCTTGTAAAGATGTGGTGGTGGTTATATGTTGTAGAGTCGGTTCTAACTCATAGCGACCCTGTGCAGTGTTTCTGAGGCTGTAAATCTTTAAGGAAGTAGAAAGCCTCATCTTTTTCCCATGGAACAGCTGGTAGTTTCAAACTGCTGGCCTTGAAGTTAGCAGCCCGATTTGTAACCACTGTACCACCAGAGCTCCTACTGTCTCAAAAATCATTTAGAGGGTCACTATACATTGGAAGGAGTTCTGATATGGTGCTATGAGCTAATGCATCAGACTGCAAAATCATTTGAACTGCAAGGTCAGTGGTTCAAGCTCCTTGGAAACCCTATACAGGGTTGCTATGGGTCAGAATCGACTTGACGGCATGTAACAACAACAACATACATTGGAATTGACTAAGTGGCAATGGTTGGGTTTGGTTTTGATTATGACATTCTATGAGGATCCCTGGTGGCCCAATGGTTAAGTGCTTAGCTGCTAATTGTACGGTCCTTAGTTGAACCCACCCAGTGACTCCACATGAGAAATATGTAGGAGTCTGCTTTGATGAAGATTTACAGCCTTGACAATCCTCAGAGACAGTCATATCTGTCACATAGGGCTGCTCTGGGTCAGTCTGTTTTATTTTTAATGACATTCTATAGTTTATTTAATCACAGATAACTCTATTATATGTATTCATATTGTAGCCGTATTTTTATTATAAATCTTCTGCTTTTAGTATACTGAAATCATATTTTCTTGCATATCTTTGTTGACACCAGGTACATGGTTTCTAAAATGTCTTCTTTTCTGTGGAAAATAATTTTCAGAAATATGTCTGCCTCCATAATTGTTATTTTTAAGTGCTGTCGAGTCAATTCTGACACATAGTGACCCTGTACAGGGTTTCTGAGGCTGTAAATCTTTACAGGAGCAGAAAGCCTCATCTTTATTCCATGAATAGCTGGTGGTTCGAACTGCTGACTTTAAGGATTGCAGCCTGATTCGTAACCACTACGCTACCAGAGCATTATAGTACCCTTTCATAATGTTTGGTTAAGGTGTTGGGTTTGGGATTATTGGATTATGCAATTATTGAAACTGAAGATATAATTCCATATTTAGCATTTCCCAACAGACAATATGAATATGTACAATCTCTTTAGTCTTTCTACCTTGGGGACTGAGAACTTCTACCTCTCAAAATCAAAATTTGAAAATTTATTTTTTCAGTTTTTTTCCATTTTCAAGGTTTAGCATACACTTAGAGTATGCAGTTCTGCTGACCTATATAATTGTTTTTCTATTTTACGTGGCATCGTAAATTTAAAAGACCATGAATTTTACCTGTTAATGATATTTCTCTGAAGCACAGAGTGGTTCTAGCACTCAGACAACGTTTAGGGAATATTTGTTAAATAGATCAATGGATAATTTCTCTAAGTTTTTTTTTTTTTTAATGGGTTGTTGTTGTGTGCCGTGGAGTCGGTTCCGACTCATAGCGACCCTGCACCGGGTTTCCGAGGCTGTAAATCTTTACGGGAACAGAAAACCCCATCTTTCTCCTGTGAAACAGCTGATAGTTTGGAACTGCTGACCTTGCGGCTCGCAGCCCGATTTGTAACCACTACATTACCAGAGCTCCTTAGACTCCATTTTATAAATTAGATGTAGGCTTAAGTTCTGCTCTTACAAAAGTAGTATGTGACAACAGTATCAATTACTCTCTGCATACCACCAGCTTCCACATTCAACTGATATCGGTACTCTTCCTTTCTCTGTTGTAATTGCTTTTCGTTATGTAACTACGTTTTTCATATACTTCTTTATTTTGCCTCTGTCCCTAGATAGCATGGTATGCTGGGAATTTATGGCTTCAAAACAGATAAAGAAAAGAGATGAAAAGGCATGGAGTGGGTCACATGGAATGTTTCAGAATATAGTTTCCGCTTGACTGGGGCGGGGGTAATAGAGTTGAGTTTCCTGAGCTGGGAAATCACAGTATGAAGAGAAAGTGACTTTTCCAGTCTTCTTGGTACTCTCCATGCACTTCTAGTTTAAAGACTAGAGTCTGGGCCTTCCAAGAAGTGGCTTTTCAAACCACTCTATTGAACATTTCAGTTACTGAAAATTTTTATTTACATTTTTATCTTTCATTAATTTTTGGTAACTTTGCTCCTTTTGCTTTTGCACAATACCATACATTTAAACTTTTCATTCACAATCTGGAGATAATAACACAAAACTTTACAGATTGTCCTGAAAGTTGGAGGAAATACTCATACATGTAATACCATGCACAATGCCTAGTTCATAACTAGCAGATATTCTCTATACTAAACATTACATCTACTAAATCTCTGCCATCAAATTGATTCTGATTCATAGTAATCCTGTATAGGGTTTTCATGACTGTAAATATTTATGAGTATCAAAAAGCTTCATTTTTCTCCCACAGAGTGTTTGGTGAGCTTATACTACTGACTTTGCCATTAGCAGTCCAATGCTTATCCTACAGTGCCACTTATTGTTGTTAAGTGCCATTGAGTCAGTTCCAACCCATAACAACCCTGTATAGGGTTTCTGAGGAGCATCTGGTGAGCTTGAACAGCCAACCTTGCAGTTCAAATGGCTTTGCAGTCTGGCGTATTAACCCACAGTGCCAAACTAGGATTCCACAGTGCCACTAGGCACTTATTATTATATTTGTGCATATTTTAAGGGGAAGTTAGAACAGGAAGTATTAGTTACTACCAGTATGAAACTGTCTCTGGGTTGTGCAAACAGTGAATGTGTTCAGCTAATCAAAGGTTGGCGGTTCAAGTCTACCCAGAAGCAACTCAAGAAAAAGACCTGTATTTTACTTCCAAAAATTTAAGTCATTTAAAACTGACTCTATGAGTCAGAATCTACAGCAACTGTTTTGGTTTTAAAAATTAACAATAATATGACATTTTATTTACCTAAAAATCCTGTTTATTCAATTTTTTGCTCATTTTAATTGGTAATAATTTCCATGAAGCTATTTAACCCTGAGGGAATTATGATGAACATGTAAATATAGTTTCAGTCAGCTTTTTTTTTCTTTCTCTTTCTGAATCTCTGAATGGTACAAATGGCTAGTGCTGGATTGCTAGCCCAAGAATTGGTAGTTCAAACCCACGCAGAGGCACCTGAGAAGACAAGCCAGGTGACCTGATTCTAAAAAGTCATAGCCATGAACCAGTTCTAATCAATACTCATTCAGGTGCTATGAATCAGAGTAAACTCAGCGATAATGAACAGCAACAACTGTCAAATTTCTTTTTGGAGTATGTGTGTGTTTGTGGGGGGCACCAC
>NW_006408772.1:457985-481712 GCF_000296735.1 Chrysochloris asiatica | reverse complement strand
TATATATATGTATAATTAAAAGGTATGTTAATAAATTATACTAATTCTCTTTCAAATCCAGTTAAGGTTGGTTTGTAATCTAATCAGGCAAGGGTTTGAAAACACAGAATACAATTTTTTGTTGTTATTAACTAGTGTTTCAAATTTTGTTGTTGTTGTTAAGTGTCGTTGAGTCAGTTTCGACTCTGTAGTCCAGTGCATTAACCCACAGTGCCACAAGACCAAAAATGGCCATTATTATTTAAGATCATTAAAGTGCAGGACTTTGCAATACAATGTATAGAGTATCCATAGTCATGTCAAGGGTGAATCATGGCTTATATTCAGTATGTGTCTCTAGCAGTAAAACCATAGGCTTTGGTTTCAGATCCACTAAATTTTATATTTCACTCTGCCATGCAACAGTGGGTAATCTCCAAGAATTTATGTTCCCTATATAAGGGGTCCTAGGAGCTCTGGTAGTGTAGTGGTTACGAATCGGGCTGCGAACCTTAAGGTCAGCGGTAAGAAACTACCAGCCGCTCCGCGGGAGAAAGATGAGGCTTTCTACTTCCGTAAAGATTTCTACCCTCGGAAACCCTGTACAGGGTTGCTATGGGTTGGAACCGACTCGACGACACTTAACAAACAAACAAAACAAATATAAGGGGTCCTATTGTGGTGCTGTAGGATAATCAATGAACTGCTAACCACAAGGTCAGTGGTTCAAACCTACTAGTCAGTCCTCAGAAATCCTAGACAGAGTTGTTATGAGTCAGAACCTATGCAATGGCACGTAACAACAACAATATCCAAAGTCTAGTTTACTTATCTGAAAAATGTATTGCTTGGGAAAAATAAAATGAAACAAAACATTTATCAGAGGATCTATACATTTGTAATGCCTACTAAATTATCAATCCATATATGCTTTAAAGAGAAAGATATGTCAATATCTGGACTTTTTTATTGTTGTTTGTCATCAAGTCAACTCATAGTGACCCTGTGTAGGGTTTCTGACCCTTAGTTTAGCAGTCCAAAGTTTATCTGACATTGCCATACCATGGAACGGATGTGTTTAAATGTTATTAACTATTCCTTTTGAACCTGAATAGTATCTGTGGGACTTCTATTAAATATCCTCAGAAGCTGAGTTTTGGAAATGGGTTGAACAGTAACAGCAGCAATAGTTTACCTAAGCATCTCCACCCAAGCAAATTAGGATGTGTTTTCTGTTCTCCTTTTCATAAAAACAAGCTAACATGTATTTCTGTGGCAGGCTGTGGGATAAGGATGACATCTTCAAACATGCCAATACCTCCATCCTCTTCTACTGAAAGGATTGTCAATGGACGAGAAACAGCTATAGATGGGGAGTGGCCATGGCAGGCCAGCCTCCAACTCGTAGGGTCAGGCCATCAATGTGGAGCCAGTCTCATCAGTAACACGTGGCTCCTCACAGCAGCTCACTGCTTCCGGAAGTAAGTTCACCCTGCTTTATCCCTTGGATATCTTATGCTTGTACTCTGCCTCTGATCATATCTTCCTCTCTCCCTTCTCAATAGCTATGATGTTGCTTTGTATATCTCTTATGTTTATTACCATTATTTCTAGAATTACTATGATCCTAAAGTGCCATCTTTCCTATTACAGGTTGAATTATTTTAGTGAAAAGACAGACTATTATACCAATAACAAGTTAAAACTCTTCCCTAAACTCAAGTAGAAAATTTACTCACATATATTGTGTTTTTCTCCCCAACAGCTATTTTTGTTGTTGTTGTTAAGAGTCCTTGAGGCTGTTGTATCTCATAGTAAACTTATGTACAACAAAACTAAACATCATCTGGTCCTGTGCCATCCTTATCATTACTGCTACGCTTAACCCATTGTTGCTGCTACTGTATCAATGCATCTCATTGGAGGTCCCCCTCTTTTTAGCTATCCCTCCACTTTACCAAGCATGATGCTCTATGCCAGCTACTGTTCCCTCCTGGTAATATATCTGAACTATGAGAGTCAAAGTCTGCTCATATTGGTTTCTAAGGATCATTCTGTTTGCACTTCTTTCAACACATACTTGTTTGTTTTTCTGGAAATCCATGATAACTTTAATATTCTTCTCCAACACTTCTCCTTTTTCTATGGTCTTCCTTATTCACTGTCCAACTTTCACATGCATATAAGGTTATTGAAAATACTATGCCTTACGTAAGGCATAGTACTTCTATCTTCAAACTTATATCTATGCTCTTGAACACTTTAAAGAGCTCTTGTGCAGCAGATTTGCCTAATGCAATACGTCGTTTGATTTTTTTTTGACTGCTGCTTCCATGAGTGTTGACAATGGATTGAAGCAAAATGAAGTCTTTGATGATTTCAATCTTTCTCCATTTACCACGATGTTATTTATTGGTCCAGTAGTGATGATTGTTGTTTTCTTTACACTGAGGTATAGTACATATTGAAGGCTGTGGTTTTTAATTTTCATTACTAAGTATTTTAAGTCCTTTTCACTTTCAGCAAGCAAGTCTTCCTCCAATCCTGATGCCACAATCTTCTTCATATAATCCAGCTTCTCGAATTATTTGCTCAGCACATAGTTTGAATAAGTATGGTGAAAAAACACAACTCTGGTACAAAACGTTCCTGATTTTAAACCATTCGGTGTTCCCTTATTCTGTTTGAACAACTGTCTGTTGGTTTATGTACGGGTTCCTAATGAATACAATTAAGTGTTCTTGAATACTCATTTTCTTCAGTGTTGTCTATAGCTTGTCAGGATTCACAAGGTCTAAAGCTTTTGCATAATTGATAAAGTACAGGAAAACATCTTTCTGGTATACTCTGTTTTCAACCCAAATCCATTTAATATAAGCAATCATATCCCTCATTCCATTTGCTCATCTGAATTTGGCTGAAGCCTCTTGCAATGTTGCAATCATTTTTTTAAATTATCTTTAGCAAAATTTTACTTGCATGCGATGTTAATAATATTATCCCATGATTTCCACATTTAATTGAGCTACTTCTCTTTGGAATAGAGATAAATATGGATCGCTTCCAACCAGTTGGTCAAATTTCTTGGCATAGATGAGTCAGTGCCTCCAATGCTACATCAGTTTGTTGAAAGATTTCAATTCGTATTTCATAAATTCTTGGAGCCTTGCTCTTTGCCAATGCCTTCAATGCACATTGAAATATTTCCTTCAATATCATTGGCCCTTGATTACATGTTACCTTTTGAAATGGTTGAACATTGACCATTTGTTTTTGGACCAGTGACTCTATATTCCTTCCATCTTCTTTTGAAGATTTCTACATCATTCAATATTTTGCTCGTAGAATCCTCCAATATTGCATATCAAGGCTTGAATTGTTTCTTCTATTCCCTCAGCTTGAAAAATGCCGAATGCGTTCTTCCCTTTTGGTTTTCCAACTCCAGGTCTTTGCACATTTCATTATAATATATGACGGTCTTCTTGAGCTGTCCTTTGAAATTTTCTGTTCAGTTTTTTTACCTCCTCATGTCTTCCATTTGTTTTAGCATTTTTACACTGGATAGCAAGCTTCAGAGTATCTTCTGACATCCATTTTGTTCTTTTCTTTCTTCCATGTCTTCATAATGACCTTTTACTTTCTTCCTATAGGATGTTTTTGATGTCATCCCACAACTCTTCTGGTTTTCGGTCATTAGTGTCTAATGGAAAATATCTGTTCTAAATTCTGGTGGGACATGTTCAAGGTTATATCTTGGCTGTGCAGACTTTTAAAATTTTTTCTTAAGCAATTGATGGTCTGTTTCACAGAGTCTGCCTGTGGCCTTGTTTGGAGCTTATATATGAGCAATTAATAGTCTGATTCACAGTCTGCCAGTGGCCTTGTTTGGAGCTTTTCCACCATCCCTTTCCATACACAGACTTAGTCAATTTGATTTCTTTGATTTCCATCTGGTGAAGTCCATATGTATAATCATCTTTTATATTGTTTTAAAAGGTATTTGCAATGAAGAAGTCATTGTTCTTGCAAAATTCTATCATGTGATTTCCAGCATCATTTCTATTACCAAGGCCATATTTTCCAACTATTGATTCTTAATCTTTGTAGCCAACTTTTGCATTCAAATCACCAGTAATTATCACTACATCTTGATTGCATGTTTCATCAATTTCAGACTGAAGAAGCTGGTAGAATTCTTTAATTTCATCATCACTGGCTTTAGTGATTGATGCAAAAATGTTAATAATAGCAGCATTAAGTTATCTTCCTTGTGTTGTTGTTGTTGTTGTTAAGTGCCATCGAGTCGGGTCCGACCCATAGCGACCCTGTACGGGGTTTCCGAGGGTGTAAATCCTTACGGGAGTAGAAAGCCTCATCTTTCTCTATCTTCCTTGTAGGTGTATGGATATTATCCTATCACTGACAGCATTGTACTTCAAGATGTATCTTGAAATATTCTTTTTGATGATGAATGTGACACCATTTCTTTTCATTAGTCATTCCAGCATAGTCAACCACGTGCCTAGTATATATAAATGACCGTATCAATCCATTTCAGCTCACTAATGCCTAGAAAAAGAAGGATCAGATACAGTGAGTTTAGAAAATGCTTTCAAGAAATTTTTATATGAAAGGAAGCAGAGAGGTTGGACCATAGTTTATGTGTTCCATTTAATTTTTGACAACTTCCAACTTTCCTAGATTCATACTTCGTACAGTCTATATTTCATTTACTAAAGGATGTTGACAGCTGTTTCCCATAATTTTGAGTTGTGCCCCATCAGCAAATGAAGATCCTGAAAGCTTTACTCCATTCACATAATCATGGTTAACTCTACTTGAGGAGGCAGCTCTTCCCTAGTGGTAATCTAGATGCCTTCCAACTTGAGGGATTCATCTTCTGACACTGTATCTCACAATATTCTGGTGCTATTCATCATGTTCAGTATCCAGGATTCTGGTGCTATCTGACAGTGATTTACTGCTATTCACAACGTTTTCATAGCTAAACATTCAAAAGTAGTTTTCCGCTCCTTCTTCTGAGCCTCTTAGTCTGGAATCTCTGCTGAAATCTGTATACCATGGGTGACCCTACCAGCACTTAAACTACTGGTGGCATAGCTTCCAGCATCATAGTAACATGCAAGCAGTGATACAAATTGACACATAAGTGATGGTTCCCATTCTTCTTCTTCATTATTAAATAAATTAGAAGTAAATCAAAGGTATCTCAAAGCTCTCCCTTTTCATTACATTATTCAAGAATCTCTGTGGCCTCTGAGATTCAGACAAGTGTGTAGAAACTGGGAGAGGTTTGCTACTCTGTCTAACTGCATTCACAATATTAATGTTGAAAATTGGTCATATATAATTTAGCAGGATCTTTCTCTTTAGGCTTTGGAAATCATAGCTGTTAAAGCCAGCTGTGTCAATTCATTGAAATGAATGTGCTCAAGTACCATGTTGCCCCAGGAGATCAAGTGCACAAACTTCCTTTCATGGGATTTCCCCATCAGGGTATATACTAAGAGCTTTTGCCTTTTAAGTACACAAAAGACAAAAAAAAAAAAAAATCACACAGAACAAAGCCTGGCAACTGGAACTACTCACGCATCCTTCTTAAACAAAGCATATCCCTGGTGACTCTAAGAAGCTCTTTAAGGTCCTTCTAAGGGTAATTCTGGTATGGTGCTTTAGGATAAACACTGGACTGCTAACCACAAGGTCAGTGGTTCTAACTCACTAGCTGTTCCTCAGAAACCCTATACAGGATCTCTATGAGTTGGAACTGACTTAACAACTTAATAACAACAAGGATAATGCTCCAAATGATTCCAAAATTCCTGCATCTTTATGGAGTAAAGACAATGTATTTCAGGTCCATCACTTCTCGCTCTAGAGAAAGCGCTCATTTACGTATATTTTTTGTTAATTTTGTGTGTTATTGTGTAGATTCTAATTGAAATCAACCTATAGGACAAACTAGAACTGCCTCATAGGGTTGCTCAGGTTGTAAAGCTTACATGAACACATTACCAGGTCTTTTCTCCCTTGGAGCCAGTGGTGGGTTAGAACTGCTGACATTTCAGTTAGCAGCTGAGCACTTAACCACTGTACACAGGGCTTCCATTTATATTTACAGTACTCAAATAACTCACATTCTTAGACAGAAATTTGAATCCTACTCATTTGTTAATGCTTTCTGATTTTCAATGTTTACATAGTTGTCCTTTTGGTGAGACTATCCTCCACTTTGGTTATAACTTTCTCTGCTTATGTGGGTTAAAAATCAAACAAACAAAAAACCAGAATACCAATTTATTAACAATTAGTGAGGAATATGCTGGTGTGGCACCATAGGATACATATTGGATTGTTAACCACAAGGTTGGTGCTTCTTGGAAACCCTATTCAGGGTCACCATGAGTCAGAACTGACTTCAAGGCACTTAGCAAGTGATGGAAGGCATCACTTATAATAATGGAAATGTATGTTTCAGTAAGTCCAGAATAGCTTCCCTAGATAGATCCACATGAGAATTGCTCACTGAATCTAACAAAGTGGATTGCCTACCGAATCTAACAAAGTGGAAATCACTGACATCTTAAAAAAGAAATTTTGGTTATATGATGGAGAAGTGAATGGATTCAAGAGCAACTAGAAGGAGAAGGATCAGATACAGTGAGTTTAGAAAGCACTTTCAAGAAATTTTTATATGACCAGAAGCAGAGATATTGCACCATGGATAATTGAGGTTGTAAAGTCAAAGGATGGATTTAAAGAATAGGGAGACACAAGGTCAGTGGTTCAAGCTCACCAGCTGCTCCTCGGAAACCTTATACAGGGTTGCTGTGGGTTGGAACTGACTCGATAGTACTTAACAACAACAACAACAATGCTTATAATGGAGTTCTGGTATAGTACTATAAACCAGTATAAACACTGGACTGCTAATTGAAAATTTAGTGCTTCAAACCCATCAGCCACTCCTAAGAAACCCTATACAGGACTGCTATGAGTCAAAACCAACCCAATGCCACTTATCAACAACAACATGCTGATAATAATAATCCAAAAGAGAAAAGAAAAGTAATGATCTTGGAGCAAAACGATTCAATTTTGGGATGATACATTTTTTTTGCATCATTGCAAACTTTGTATCATCTGAAGAAATTCAAACTTTGTATCATCTTCCATGGTTGCGGAAGAAAAATTTAGGGTACTTTCAATAAAACATTGTAATCATCCAAATAGACGAATTAAAAAAACTAAGTGTATGGTTTTTCTGCAGGTAGAGTGGTTTTTATATCTTTGCTTTTAGTGTTAAAGAAATTTTATTATTTTATCTACAAATACATGTGTTAAATATAATAACATCATTCAGTTTGCAGGAAACAAAACAACAATCCATTTCTCTTTCTCACAATACTATGATTTAATTACTTCTACTTTAAGAATCATATAACAAAATCTATACTAAATTAAAGTTCAAATTAACTTTATTAAATTCTATTAAATTAATTTATTTAAAATTAATTCTATATTAAAGTAAAGTTTAAACAAATTCTAAATTAAAATGCTAACATAAACTTATAGTCTTCCCTTGTTAATAATTCTTCAGTTCAGACGAAACCCACAGTCCTTTTATAAGAAATTAAAAAGGCCTTTGGCACTGAAGGATAAGCACTGGACTGCTAACCAAAAGGTCGGTGGTTCAAACCCATCAGCCACCCCTCTAAAACCCTATACAGGGTCGCCTTAAGTTGGAACCCAATCAACAGCCTATAGTGTATTTTTTAACAATGTTTAAAACAAATCTTTTTATCTTTATGTCCATGAAAAATTACCTCATTCACTGTAATACTGTGGGTGGGGAAAAGTTTTTAACAATAAGTCAGGTGAACTTGGTCATCTCTCTCTGACACCAACTGGGTCTTTTACTCACTATTAGCTAAGCATTGGGCTTCTAAACAAGTTTCGTGGTTCAAAGCCATCAGCCACTCAGAGAGAGAAAGATGAGGCTCCTATAAAGATTTACAGTTTCAGAAACCCTGTATAGAGTCCCTATGAGTCAGAATTGACTCAACAGCAGTGAGTTTGGTTTCAAATTTGATAAGTCACTTAATTCCTGGGTCTTACCTGAGCCTTCCTCTCATTGGCAATACATGAAGGGTCAAGATATTTCTATTTGGTCTCCCCATTAAGAGTACAAACTCTTAAAGGACTGAAGTCATGTATGTCTTCATGCCTTCAGGATTCTAGTTTTCAAATGATTCAGCCTTAAGATTTCTGCTTCAAATAAAATCTCCTTTTAAAATGTAAATAAGTAATACAAAGGAGCACAGAGATTCCCCAGGCTCTTCCTGTTCATCCCTGGGGCAGTGAAGAGTGCTTAGAATACCTCAGATCTTTCAGGTTCATTATTCTTAAAAGTTTATGATTCATCAACACAGTAATCTTCCATAAAAGAGGAAATCCCCTTTTAAATTTATTCTGTGTAATTTCCTTCTTCATAATTTCCCACAATACAGAGAAAGTCAAAGTTCTTTACATTTCCAATCATTTTTAATGGAGATCATTAGAAAATAGAAAAAGTTGGAAAAGAAGAAAAAGATAATAGAACTAGATAGAGTTTGCTTGAAATGCAATTTTGTAAGAGACAGAAGCATCTGTGTGAAGGAAAAGTTAAGAGTCTGAGAAGAGGAACCAAGCAGGTCAGATGAAAGGACTGTGGAAATGCTAAGAGCAGGATAACATGTGCTGACAATGCAGTTCTTGGCTATTGGAGTGGGGTGGAGGCCTAGGATGGAGAAACAAAATTGTAATACACAGGAGGGCTTGTGAAGTAGACAAATTGCACATACAGTAAAATTAATAAACAAGAGCCAATAAGTAAGTCACAAAATAATAACGAACCAAGAATTTGATACAGAGGGAAAATGCCTTTTAGTATGTATATTACCCCAAATGAATAAATACTGAGTTTAAAATGTTTCACTGAGATTAAAGAAGATAAAGAACCTGAAGGGCTTATAACAAGCAAGAAATGAAAACATTGAAAATTGTGTAGCACCTACTACTGTCATTAATTCAAATCAAGTACTGAAATTTCATTTGATTGTCATACTGTCTTATTAATGTAAGAGTATAAAAACTATTTCAAAGGGCTTTCATATAGTCGCTTGTGTCATCAATGTTTTTGACCTTTTTTTCTTAAAAATCATCAATTGTAAATCCTCTCACAGTAAGGATTTTGCTGGAAAATACGCAGCATCGTTAGGTCCCCTGGACTCAGAGCAACCCTATGCACACTAGAATGAGCTGCTGCCGGGTCCTGCACCATGCTCACAATTGCTCTGTTTGAGCCTACTGTTGCTGCCACTGTGTCAATCCAGCTCATTGAGGATCTTCCTCTTTTTCACTGACCCTCTACTATATCAAGCATCGTCATTTCCCAGGAACTTGGTCCCTCCTAAGGTTGTTTTAAAGTGCCATGAGTTGGTTCTACTCATAAGGACCCTGTATAGGGTATCTGAGGAATGCCTGGTGAGTTTAAACAGTTGACCTTGTAGTTCAAAGTGACCTAATGGTTAAGTGCCACACCAGGAGCATGTCCAAAATACATGAGATGAAGTCTGGTCATCCTCACTTATAAGGAACATTCTACCTGTACTTCCTCTGAGAAAGTTTAGTTTATTGTGGTGGGAGTCCATGGAACTGTGAATATACTTTGTCAATTCAAATGCATCATTTTTTCCCCAGTCTTCTTATTAATCATCCAGTTTTCACACACAAATGAGGCATATGAAAATATTATTGCTGGGGTCAAAGTGACATCTTTGCTCTTTAATACTTTAAAGAAGTCTTTTTGCAGCAGATTTATCAAATACCGTGTATCAATTGATTTCTTGACTGCTGTTTCCATGAGTATTCTTTATGAATCCAAGTGAAATGAAATATTTAACAATTTTGATCTTTTATCCATTTATCATAATGTTGTTTATTTGCCCAGTTGTGAGGATTGTTACCTTCTTTATCCACATTAGTTGGAAAAACATACCATTTCAGTTTTATAGATGAAGTTAAACATCATAAATCATACTTCTGATTTTTTTCTGCCAGAAATAAAGACCCAAATCAATGGATTGTTACTTTTGGTATAACTATAACACCACCTGAAGTAAAACGAAATGTGAGAAAAATTATCGTTCATGAAAATTATCACAGAGACACAAATGAAAATGATATTGCCTTGGCTCAGCTTGCTACTGGAGTTGAGTTTTCAAATATAGTCCAGAGAGTTTGCCTCCCAGATTCATCTATAAAGTTGCCACCTAAAACAAGTGTATTTGTCACGGGATTTGGATCCATTGTAGATGATGGTAAGTAATTTCAATCTGATTTCTTAACACAAATTTGTCCTGAGATTTAACAAGCGGTCTTAGACTTCATAAAAATAATGTTTGTTTCTATGTGTATGGCACAGAGCAGAACAGGGGCTATGAATTAAAAGATTAAAGCAACTGGGCTCCTAATTTGTTGCTATGTGTTGTCAAGTCTGTTCCAACTCAGTGTGAGCCTGTATAGGCTTTCCAAGGAATAGCAGATAGGTCTGAATCATCAGCACTGAGGTAAGCAATCCAGTGCTTATCCTATAGTGCCACACCAGGACTCCAAGTTAGCTCACAAATAATTGGAGCAGTAGTGAGAAATGAAAGAGACTGAAATAGAAGAAAATAACAGATTGTATTAGGCACTATTGTTGTTAAGAGCCATCGAGTTGGTCTTGTATAGGGTTTCTGAGGAGTGACTGGTGAGTTTGAACCACCAACCTTGTGGTACAAACCGACCTTGTGGTCCAGTGCTTATCCTACAGCACCACACCGGGTGCTATAAGAAGGAACAAACAGCTATGGGAATTGTTGTTAAGTGCCATCGAGCCAGTTCTGACTCATGGAGATCCTGTATAGGGTTTCTGAGAAGCAACTGGTGCGTTTGAACTGCTGACTTTGTGGTTTGCAGTCCAGTGCTGATCTTACAGTACCAAACCAAGAGTCCAATACAAGGGAGTAAATAAAATAGTAAACTCTTAGACGTGAATAGTATTGCTTGGTTGTTGGTGGTGGTGTGTCGCCAAGTCAGTTCTGACTCATAGCGACCCTGTCTGTGTGGGGTTTCTGAGACTGTAAATCCATACGGGAGCAGAAAACCTCATCTTTTCCCCACTGAGTGACTGCTGCATTCAAATGGCTGACCTTGCAATTAACAGTCCAGCTCATAATTCACTGTGTTACGGCATATATTTTAAGCCACTCTCTTAATGACACTATTTAGTTTGCTTACATTCTTTCCAATTTTAATGATTTATGATGATCATAAAAGTGAAAAGCCTTTGGGACTACTTTGAGAATTTTCATTTTGGTTAGTTAATAAAATATTATCTTCCACTGTCCCACCTCCTAAGGGCATTAAAACCTATCAATTCTAAGAATTTTATAAATTAAAATGTTGGACTTAAGATGTCTAGGCATTAGTTCACTCAGTTCTAAAAAGAACTGAGAAATGTTATGTTTGAATGCTTAATATGAGAAATTAAGAAATGTGTTTAAGGTTCAAACAATGGTAGAAATTAGGAGACAAATGCTAATATGCCTTAATTTAGCTTTTTTTTTTTTTTTTTTTACAGAACTGTCTTGCATGAAAAAATCCCCAAATGCGACATGCATTCCAATTTAACTTTCTTCTTATCTCTATTTCACTAAGCATAAACAAGGACCCTGAATCTACTTCCTTTTCATTTCCTCCTGTCCTTGCTCCTGCTGTATGTTGGAATCAGATTGCTGGCATGTAATTGACTTCCACTCTGTTTCCAATGCTGCAAAGTACTCCTGAATGTGTAAGGCAAACAGATTGCATGGGCTTGTGTCCTGATTTCTGCTTGAATACCCTATTGAGAAATCAATAAACCATCCTAGGTTTCAGTTTCCTTATATGGAAAGTGTGCTTGTTGAGCAAGACTAAAGGGAAGATTTCTTTGAGAATCTAATGAAACTATGACTCCTCATGAAAAAAACAAATGTATATATATACGTTTGTTGATACAGTGAATGAAAATTTGATGATAACTCAATTAATGCTAATAAAATAATCTTACGTTTTTGCTCCTAGGAATGTATGTGGTAGATACAGTTAAATTTGAAGAACACCTATTTTGTGCTTTTTGTTTTGTTTTGTTTTGTTGTTTTTTAGGACCTACACAAAATAAACTTCGACAAGCCAGAGTAGAAACCATAAGCACTGATGTATGCAATAGAAAGGATGTGTACGATGGAATGATAACTCCAGGAATGTTGTGTGCAGGGTTCATGGATGGAAAAGTAGATGCTTGTAAGGTAAGTCCCAAGTGAAGGTTAACACACTTAAAGGAAAGTTTTGTGTCAGTTACCATAGCTACTTCTAAGTTTAGCATATATTTTACCTGAGAGAAAAAATATGGCATTTATTTCACCAGGGGCTATTATTTAGTAATCATAAGAACAAAAACTGTTGTATTGAGTGCACCAAGCTAAAAGTTAAGTACTTTTTTTTATAAATTATTTAGTCTAATGATATACAAACACACTATAATTATCTCTATTTCACAAATCAGAAAACAACAGAAATTATAAATTATGAATTTTCAAACACTTTTGCTAATGCCCCAAATCACTATTCTTGTTAGTATTTTTGTCTGGCAAAATTCCAAACCTGAAAAACTCAAGATGAGGCATTCTGCTCCTATAAAGATTTACAGCCTTGGAAACCCTGTACAGGGTCGCTATGAGTCAGAACCGACTCCACGGCACACAGCCACCACCACCACCCTCAGAGAACACATTGCCTCCACTATAAAGTCCAGACAACAAAGCTGGACTTTACAGCGAACTTTGTAGCTTGTTGTTTACCTGTTTTGTTTTGATTCCCCAAATCTACCATCCTCTGAATTTCCCCACATTTCCAATTTTCCTTGTGATTTCCTCCTACAACTTATTCTCTGCTGATGATTTTTTATTCCAAAATTTCAGAGAAAAATAGAAGGCATAAGATGGGATTTACTCATCTTTCCAGTTCAAAGCATGCAGCTCTGCTTTCATCTGGACCCATTTCATCACCCTTCTGCTTAGCCACAGAAGAGAAGCTGACCCTTTTCTTTAAGATTAATCCCACTTCCTGTATCTAGTCTTTTGGGAAACAATAATTTCCTCGCTCTAAATATTTCTCTTGCAACTGGATCATTCCTATTCAAATCTCTCTATTAAGGTAAAACTCTAGCTTTTTCTTGACTGAGGATGCATCCAGTTACCACTTCTCTCCCCTGGACAACTACATTAACTATCTAGCAAGTGTCTCATTTCTTCATATTCACTCGATGGCCCTTCTTTGTACATTAGTTAAGACAAAATCCAGAATGATTTCTAACAACATAGTAATCCGATCATATCAACACATCTGTGGCTTACCTTTGGTCCTATATTAAGATAAGAAACAAAAATCTCTAAACATGGACTAGTTTCTCTTTGTCTCTCCAGCTTTATCACACTTCACATGCTCCATTGCATTCTTTTCTCCTTGTCTTTCAGCTGGTTTTCAAGTCCTCCACGTGTCAGATTCTTTCCTGTCAGAGCTGTTCCCTCTGCCTAGATCATATTTCATCCTCAACTGGTTTTACCTGGTTAACATCCCTTTCTTCAGATACCAGTTCAACTGTGCTTACTCCAAAGAGACCCCTGACCTCTCTGACAACTCAAATTCTTATGCTGTATGTTTTCATAGTCCTTATCACAGTTATGGTATGCCAGGGTAGTGCAAACAATTAAGCACTGAGCTGCTAACTGAAGGGTTCGCCATTCCAGTTCACTAAGAAATGCTTCAGAAAAAAATTCTGGAGATCTACTTATGAAAAATCAATCACTGAAAATTCTATCAGGCACAGTCTACTCTGATATGCAGGGGGTCCCCATAAGACAGGGTAGACTCCACAGAAGCTGGTTTTCTTTCTTTAAAATCAATTTATAATTTTGCATTTATTTGTAGCCTTATTTAATATTTGTTTATACTAAACTACAAGCTTTATGAGCATGTTGTTGTTGTTGTTATGTGCCGTGGAGTCAGTTCTGACTCATAGCGACCCTGTACAGGGTTTCCAAGGCTGTAAATCTTAACGGGAGCAGAAAGCCTCATCTTTCTCCCGCGGAACAGCTGGTAGTTTCGAACTGCTGACCTTGCAGTTCACAGTTCAATTCGTAGACACTTAATTTTTGTTCAGTATTCATCAAAATGTATTGTAGGAATTAAATAAATAGTTGATAAAAGAAAGACTAAATAAGTGAAATGGAAGAAGTGCAGCAATAAGTATCTCAGTCAAGGTGCCATAGTCAGTGATTAAGAGAACTGGGACGAGAGCTCAGTCAGTTCAACTATAGAGGCCATATCTTTAACTTCTCCACATATATGTATTTACTGAAACATTTTCATTCCAAAAAATTTAATGCAACTTACATAAAATTCAGCATGAAAATATAAATTAGATATAAGTGGAAAAAAGAAGAAAAGGAAACCAAGAACAGGTACATAAAGTACAAGCTAATATTAACAATTCAGAAGAGATCATGAACTCTTGAACCTATGCCTATATATACTAATCACCTACTTAACATTTGATATATGACATGCTTAGTAAATCATGAATAAAACCTTTAATCAAACTATGAAACAATTCAAGGATTCTAAACCAGAAATTCTGTAATTATTTCATATGAATAGATGTTAGCCTTATTAAAAAAACAAAGCACTTTACTTAAAGTTTAGCACAAAATTTTAACTTAATTGAGAAAAACATTATAGTCCATCTCTTCTGATTTTATGTCCTACTTATCAATTTATTTTATTTCTCTGGAAAAGAAATTATTATAATGTTATTGAATTAAATCAGAGTTAACATTTCAAATATGTATTTGTTATTCTGCAGGGTGATTCTGGTGGTCCTCTGGTTTATCCTGATAATCGTGACATCTGGTACCTTGTTGGTATAGTAAGTTGGGGACAATCATGCGCTCTCCCAAATAAACCTGGAGTCTACACAAGAGTGACTAAGTATCGAGACTGGATTGCCTCAAAAACTGGATTCTAGTATGAATCATCCTATGAATTACACCATGGCACACAGTGCTGAAAATCCTCCATGCTGTGTATTTTTCATGTTCATGATGTTCGGGTCAGTGTTTTACTAGAGATCAAGAAGTTCTTTAAGACTCAGAACAATCTATTATCATGAGATTATGGCTTATGTGTACATACGACCCAGCTATCTCTCTACCATGAAGGAAGAAAACTCAACAAATGACAGATAGCACTGGCCCTAACTCATGAGAAAAAATACGTTTCTGATACTTCAAGATGAATACTTATGAATGTTTTTCTTCCAGTGGAAGAGGGGAAACATCATTTTCCACATATAAAGAGTTACCAGTGTTGCCAAAATCTTACCTCATCTAGTATCTGTAGCACCTGGGATCCTTCTAATTTAAAACCATATAGAAGTCTTCACTGGCTCTTCAAAATTCTAAGACTGACATTCTACTGGACATTCCATAGCTAGAATGGAGAAGTGTGGGATTTGTACTGTAACTTGAACTCTAACCTAAACTTATAGCTCATAAGGCAGTACATTGTCATTAAGTCACAAGAGATACCATTAAAATTTTTTTTAATATATCTGAACTTGCTTTTAACATTGTTCTATACACAAGCACTAGCTTCAGAAAGTATATTGTGTTGCTAAGAAGTATTTCTGATTTATTCTTTAACAGCAACTTGCTGCTCAAGAGCATATATTAATTGTAGTTCAAGTCAGAAAAGAAGGAAAGACTTTTGGTAGCAATTTTCATGTATACAATGAGAATAAAAGAATAGATGGGACCAACGTTAGTAAAGAGTTGTTTTCAAATGAATATTAACAGGTCAAAGACTCTACTTTTGTAAATTTTTGGTCGAATGATCTATCCAATTTTATTTAAACTTATCTATATTAGTGGTGTTGTGATTACAAGTCAGGCTACTAACCTCAAGTTCAGTAGTTCGAAATTACCAGTCATTCCACCAAAGAAAGGTGAGGCTTTCTGCTCTCTTAAAGATTTATAGTTTCGGAGTCCCTATGAGTTGGAACCGACTCCACAATACACCACCACCACCATATTAGTGATGTAGTGCTAAGGGTTAATGTGATGGACTGCGAAGTTAGTTTGAACCACAAGGTTGGTGGTTCAAACTCACCAGTTGCTCCTCAGAAACTCTATACAGAGTTGCTATGAGTCAGAACCAACTTGACAGCATTAAACAACAACATTTTAGTGATGGTTTGTAGGTCAGATATCCTACAGGATGTCAGGTTTGGAGAATTGTCTTATATAAAGCACTTAGGACAGTGCTTAGCATATGTAAACATTAACATATTCGGAAAGGAATGTCTTAGTAAGCTTTGTTTTTAATGATAAAGGAACACTCATTTGGTCAAATAAGTGAATGATTTTAAAACACAAATACAGACTAAAATCTAATGAATGGTGGGAATAGTGGTAAAAATTAAGAACTGCTTCAACTTGAAACTTAACTCTGCCTCTAACAACTAACAAATCACGTCACTAGCTTGTACAAGTTACTTAACCTCTTTCATATGTAATAAGATATTAGTTCTTTCATCTCTGCAGTGGAGATAAAAATGGTATCTACCTCTTTTGGTGATAAATCTTTATGGAAAGAGAAAGGCTTCTTTCTCCCATGGAGCAACTGGTAGATTCAAACTTCTGACCCTGCCGTTAGCAGCCCAGTTTCTAATCCACTATGCTACCATTATGATCTAAGATGGCAGATCAGGTAGACGTGCAGTGAGGAGCTCAGCTCCGTCACCAACAACACAGAATACCAGACCAAGCAGGCTCAGGGGATGGTGCTAGAACTCTGAACAACATATAAAGGAATATTTAGAAGATTGGAAGGCTTACAGCTAGGGAAATTTGTAGCAGAATCAAGAAATCTATTGCTTTTGAATTCAAGACGGTCAGCTGCTCCTGGAGCCACCATCTTGGGAGACCAAGTGCGGGAAGGATCAGAACAGCCATGAATGCCTGATAGACCGTGGAGATAAAGGTGTGGACATTCTTTTTTTGGTATCTGTTCATTGGTCTCTCACTGTCTGCACACCTCCATTCTGGTGACTAGAGTGGTGCCTGAGTGAATGGACACCCCACCCCCCTCCCCTGGTGCACATGTGCACAGATCTCCTCGAAATTTAAAATGACAGTTTCCACTTAAAACCAAATGGCCACCACTCATCTGTCAGTTTGTAGTACTGTGGTGGCTTCTCAGTTGCTGTGATTCTGAAAGCTATGCCACCTGTATTTTAAATACCAGCAGGATCACCCGTGATGGACAGGTTTCAGATGAGCTTCCAGACAAAGACAGACTAGGAAGAAGGAGTGATGAACTACTTCCGAATATTTAGTAACTGAAAACCTTATGAATAGCAGAGAAACACTGTCAGATATAGTGCCGGAAAATGAGCCCCTCAGGTTGAAAGGCACTCTAAATACGACTGGGGAAGAGCTGCCTCCTTAAAGTAGAGTTGACCATGGTAACGCGAATGGAGTAAAGCTCGTGGGAGAAAAGCCTGCGGGACCTACATTTGCTGATGGAGCACAACTCAAAATGAAGAGAAACAGCTGTAAACATCCATTGAAAATTGGAATGTGGAATGTACGAAGTATGAATCTGGGAACATTGGAAGTTGTCAAAAATGAAATTGAACGCATAAACATCAATATCTTAGGCATTAGTGAACTGAAATGGATTGGTATTGGCTATTTTGAAACTGACAACCACATGGTTTACTATGCTGGGAATGACAAATTGAAGAACAATGGTGTTGCATTCATTGTCAAAAAGAACATATCCAGATCAGTCATGAGGTATATCATGTTTGGTAAGGTGGAGGGTCAGAGAAAAAGAAGAAGACCCCCAACGAGATGGATTGGGCAAGTGGCAGGATTGATGGAGTCAAGCATGGCAACAGTAGTGAGGTTGGCCCAGGATCAGGCAGAATTTCATTCTACTGTGCATAAGGTCACTACGGTTTGGTACCGACTTGATGGTACCTAACAACAACATCAACCTCTTATGGTTGCTATGAGGATTAATTGTATTAATATAAGTAAAGCACTTAGAACAGTGTCTGCAGAGACTCTCGATGTGTATCATTGCGAGTTACCATTGAGTTGATTTGGCCTCCTGGTAACCCTATCTGTGCAGATTAGAATGGCTCAGTATTCAATTGAATATACTTATTACTTTGTAATATATTTACTGACAGAAATGAGATGTATGAGAGACATTCCTTCATGTAATCATTGAAGCAAAAAATAAATTTGTTATAATTGATTGAAATTAATATTAGAGCCCTAGCTATTAGTCAAGAGAAATTTAAGAGATTATCAAAATCAGTCTCCTGTTTTGACTGACATGAAAGTAAGGCTAAAGTTTTCCCAATATTATAGACAAGGTTATAAAAAATATGTCAGGCTCCTTCCAATCAGACCTGTTTTCTCTGCCTAGACCATAATTCATCTTTGCAAGCCATTTTCCTGGTTAACTCATTTCCCTCATCATTGTTTCCCCAATGCTCATTAAAATGCATTGTTCAAATTCCAAAAAGTAGATTATTGTAGATGGTATCAGTACAAAGTGTTGATGTTCATGCACTGAGTGTCATGAAGTTTTGTTTTTTTCTACAGTGTTAGCATTTTATTTATCAATAATATTGCTTTGTGTGTTTTGAAAAATATATTTGTGTTAAAAATATAGCGAATGCTGTATTACTATTCACATATTTTCATTAAAAAACTCTATAATTTGTATGAATCATTTTAAGAGACAGGTCAAATGCATTAAACTGACAGTAAATAATACAGTACATATTCCCTATGGAATCCAAATGGAATTTCGGGAGCTGTGAGGCCTGAAGTGTTAGTTTATAATGCTAGAACAAGATTGGACCAAAATTTTTGCCAGTATTTAACCATCTCTCCATGAAAATCTCCTGATTCAAGAAATATTAAAAACAATGGTTGTTGTCACTAGCAATCTATCCTTTCCAACTGAATAAACCTATTGCTTTTTCATATATTTATTCACAGAGAAGGAGTGTGTATAAGACATTCCTTTATGTAATCATGGAAATGAAAAATAAACTTGTTACAGTTGATAGAAATTAATGCTAGAACCATGACTGTTAGAGTTTGGAGGGACATAAGAAATCATCTATCTTAGTATATTTTTTCTGACAGACGTGAAATCAAGATCAGTAGTTTTCCTAAGATGACACAGAGGACTATGGCCAGTGCCTCAACAGAATTAATGAGCTCTTACACCTTACCTCATCTAGTTTTCTATTACTCTGGTCTCAATTATGCAGGTTCAGCAGCCAGGGGCATTGTGATTCTGAAAGTCACTGGAATTAATTGTTGCCAAACCAATGCTTTTCTTTGCCACCACCCCCCTCCCCCCACCAAATGTGACAAGTTAAAAATCACATAGTATTTGAAAAAATGTATTATTGGAACAAACCAATTTTATAATGAAGACAAAAGTACCATTTGAAATTATACTCAACTATACCAAAGTCTGGAGTCCTGGTGTGGTGCTGTGGGTTAATGCGCCAGACTGCAAAGCCATTTGAACTGCATGGTTAGCAGTTCAAGCTCACCAGCTAGCTACTCCTTGGAAACCCTATACAGGGTTTGGAATTGACTCGATGACACTTCACAACAACAGCATACCAAAGTCCTGGTGTGGCACTATAGTATCAGCACTGGACTGTGAACCACAAGGTTGGCAGTTCCAACCCACCAGCTGCTCCTTGGAAACCCTATTCAGAGTCACTATGAGTCAGAACTGATGCAAAGGCACGTACCAATAATAACAATATACCTAAACCATGGTATGGCACTATAAGATCAGCACTGGACTGCAAACCACAAGGTTGGCAGTTCAGACCCACCAGCTGCTCCTCGGAAACCCTATACAGGGTTGCTGAATTGGAACAGACTCAATGACACTATTATATTGTTATACCTAAGTCCTGATGTGGTGCTATAGGATAAGCACTGAACTACTAACTGAAAGATCAGCAGTTGAAACCAACCAGCCACTCCTCAGAAATCCTATACAAGGTCATTATAACTCAGAACCAAATTGACAGCACAAAACAACAGTCACAATACTTAAGGAAGAGAGTCCTTGTTTGGCACTGTAGGATAAGCACTGAACTTCGAATCATAAAGTCAAACCCATCAACTGCTGACTGTTAACCCTGTACAGGATCATTATGAGTCCAACCAACTCAACACTTAACAACACACTTAAGGAAAATTGATGCATTTGAATTATGATGTTGGAGAAAATTCCTGAAAGTAGCAAGGACTGTCAGAGGAACAAACAAATCTATCTTGGAGGAAGTACTGTTAGAATGCTTCTTAGAAGCAAAGATGGTGAGACTTCTCTATAATTCTTTGAACGTGTTCTCAGGAGGAATCAGTCCCTGGAGAATAACATTATGCTAAATGAAGGAGCTCTGGTAGCGTAGTGGTTACGAATCGGGCTGTGAACCTTAAGGTCAGCGGTTCGAAACTACCAGCTGCTCCGCGGGAGAAAGATGAGGCTTTCTACTCCCGTAAAGATTTACACCCTCGGAAACCCTATACAGGGTCGCTATGGGTCGGAACCGACTCGATGGCACATAACAACAACAACAAATGAAAGAAAGGAGGACCTCTAGTGAGGTGGATTGACACGTTGGCAGCAGCAGTGGGTTCAAACATAACACAAGTTGTGAGGATGACACAGAGCCAGACAGCGTTTCTGTCTATTGTTCGTAAGGTCACCAAGAGTTGGAACTGACACAGTGGCACATAACAACAATGACACCATCCCTAAGGAAATGATGATTTTGATGTAGGTGTAACTGATAAGCAAGTTAAAGTGACAGGTCAGAATACATTAGGAGTTTAAATGTTCATAACTTTTTCTATCCTTTTCTCATCAACCACACTAACTTTGTAATTATAAAGTCACGCACGTTACGTTTTGACATAGCACAGATTTTAAATTTTACATCACCAAAATAAGAAACAGCAAAATATTTCAAAGTCTATTAAAATATCAAATGCTCATTGTCTTATAAACAAACAAAATTATGGCTGTTTTGTAAATGTTTACAATAAATATCCTTTTACATGTCTCAACATTTTTCTTGCTTAAAGCTTTAACTCTGACTAATAAGAAATGTGGAAAATGCAATCATGTCACATGACTCAAAAGAAACAGAAGGTTGCTTCCAGCTATCTCCAGTCTGTCAAATGGCCCATTAACCAAGGCTTCAAACTGTGTCTTCTGATGAACCAAAATCAGGATGGACCTAAATTTGAAAAATTATGGGGCAATGCCCTGCTAGAAATGTAATCTTCCTCTTGAAAACAAAGGCAATGTGCATGTGGCATAGAAGCCAAATCTCTTGACTAGTAGAGTCAGAAACAACAATGGATTCCTGTTCACAGATGGTAGCTGACTGTGAAACTTTGAAGGCACATCGTTCTCCACAGTCCTAGCAGTAATCCAGTCTCCTTTATCAGATCCCTCAAAAACCTCACTGCATCTCTTCCATGTTTTCCTGTCAGGGCTTTGACTCATGATTTTTCCCATTTTGCGTATCATTTCAGGCATCCATATTTTGCAAATTCAAGGTTATCCCAATTTTGCTTTGTCAGTCATGACCACACTGGTTTGAACCAGGTCAAAGCACTATCATTAACTAATCTACTTCATGGTCCCGTTGTGAGAGTTTCCTGTTGAGTAACTGCAAAACATGTGACACCAACCTTCCTTCCCAATGCACACTCTACTCAAATGGGTTCAATAATTCATTGTAATGGTCACACATAGCTCAGACACAGTACTCAGAGTTATGAAGTTTAGGGAAATTGACAGGTTACATTTCAGAATCAGAAATACTCAGGGCACAGTTCTTCCAAGTAGACCTTTCTCTGCCCAGGCAATATTATAAAAGTGATAAGTGCCCAAAGGACACTCCCTTTCACCATACACAAAAGTCTCCTGCCCAAAGGCACTCAGCTTGACTTGTTCAGTAGGCCAAGAAGTCTACCACTCTCTCTTGTTCTCTAGCTCTTGGTTCTGCGGCTCCTCTGCCACTCCACTAGTGGTACAGCTTTCAGTCTCTGGGTTGAGGAGGTTCAGGGCATAGAGATCACTGAATCCACTCCACTCCTGGCACTTCTTTGATGATAGTGAGATCTCTCTTGCTTCTGAGATGGTTTGTTTTAAACACATGTTGGAGTTCCAAGGTTTTACAATCATAATTGACTATGTAAACAGTCACAACTGAATCATATCATCCGATCAGAATCTTCTTCCACCTTTTCTTACCCAGACCCATCAGGGAAAATCATTGTTTGATGGAAGTACAAAAACCATGGGTAGTAAAGCCATGTGAAGTAATGAACTGCATTGCAATAATAAAGCACAAAAGTCAGAGAATACTTCAATCATGCTCAAAAAATTGAAAGTATATTACTATAAATTGATATCAATACATGTGATGCTATGCATGTAATGAATTTTGTATACAATTGTTAAGTGCCATAGAGTCACTTCTGACTCATGGAGACCCTGAAAAGTATTTTCCAAAGAGTGACTGGTAGATTTGAACCACCAACTTAATAGTTAGCAGTTCAGTGCTTATCCTACAGTGCTACATCAGTATAAACTTTAATTTATTGATTGATAACATTGCTTTGTGTATTTTATAATACTGTTGAAATTATACTTAACCTTTTCTTCATGTGAAACAATATCTAAAGCAACATCATGTGGTTAATACTAAATGACTGCAACATAATGCCACTCAAATCAAATTCATTGTTGTTAACTTGATGGCATTTAGAAAAAACACAATCCAAATTCATTTTATTTAGAGCATATTTTACTACAGAATATTGAAGAATCCTCTATATTCAATCTACTTGAAATATTTTTAATAATATTATTTAGCTGTGGCAAAGTAGGGTAAGTGCTGTACTACAAGATAGGTTTGAACCACAAGATCGGCAGTTCAAACTCACAAATTGCTCCTCGTAATCCCTATGCAGGGTCATTATGGTTGGAAATGACTTGATGGCACATAACAATAACAACAGAAAGCATCAAAAGCAGCAGAGTTAGCATTTAATAAATTATATTTTAGAGACTCTATCTAGTAATATTTTAGTCTGTATGCTGCATTGTTAAAGATTTTTGAACTTAAGTCACAAAGATATGCAATAATATGTTACCCCAAGAGTTAAAGATTTTCTAAACAGTTCTGTTTTTACATATTGTGTTTCACCGTCGGAAACTGTGTTCTGAAATTTTATTTTAAAACGTATTCTGGTAAATAAGGAGACCATTCTGTTAGATTTTCCTCTCATTCTACTTTCAAACCTAGATGTTGTTGTTATTAAGTGATGTTGAGTCAGTCCCAACTCATAATGACCCTGTAGAGTGTTTCTGAGGAGCAGCTGGTGGATTTGAACTGCTGACCTTGTGCTTCACAGTCCAGTGCTGCTCCTACAATGCCACTACAAGAATCCTCTACATAAAAGTTGT
>NW_006408772.1:444752-457885 GCF_000296735.1 Chrysochloris asiatica | reverse complement strand
CGGAAGTTGAGAAGTGGTCCCCAATATCCTCATTGCCTGAGACAGCTGGGGCCTCCTCCAAAAAGTCCAGGAAAGAAGGTGCCACGAAACTGGGCCCTCAGCAGGCTCAGGTGTAGAGGTCAAAGTCAATGCGTTTGGAGTTGTAGAACTGACCACAAGGGGTGAGGGAGTGGGGTCCAGCTTCCGGCAGTAAACACCATCTGAGAAGTAGCCTTCATTCACCCAGGTCTTCATCTGGGCATTATTAGTAAAGGGCCCGTAGAGCTCCGCATCCCCTGTATTTTCCCATTTATATTTCCACATCACACCCACCAGACCATCCACTGGCGCCTCTGCTCCTCCTTAGGCAGGGGTCGCATTCTCCAGCTCTGCCTCCACCAATTCCTCAGCAAACATGTCCAAAGAAGATGGGGGTGTGTGATCATGGGATCCCTGGGTCCGGCACCCCAGCTCCTTCAGTCGCATTGCCAACCATTCCCGAGTCTACTGGTACACACCAAGGTTACCCTGGGCCACCATCTGGTCTGCCAACCCTGAGAGCTGGTCTAGGCACTGAGGGGAGCTATGTCACCTAGGCCCCTTGCTGTCCCCTTTGCCTCCTCCTCGAGCCCCCAGACACCTCAATGCCCCAGCAACCGTCTCCTTCGGTAAAGTAATTCCAGAAGACCTTTCAAGAGGGTTTGGACACTCATTGGTGTCTGGTCCGGGCTGTCCTCTTCTGAGACTGAGGCCTGGTGCTGATCCGGTGGTCGTTTCCTGATCTTCACCCAGTCAATGGGCCTCTGAACACCCCAGTGAACCCCAGTTTGGTCATGAGTCCCACCGGCTCCAGCCAGGCGGAGGAGCAGCAGTACCTGGACAAGGTAAAGCAGCTTTCCAAGTACATTGAGACCCTGCGACGCATGATCAACAAGATCGACAAGAACGAACACAGAAAAAAGGACCTGAGTAAGATGAAGAGCCTTCTGGACATCCTGACAGATCCCTCCAAGTCGTGCCCCCTGAAAACACTGCAGAAATGCGAGATTGCCCTGAAGAAGCTCAAGAATGACATGGCCTTGCCCACCCCCTTCTCCTCTCCCCCCACCCCCTCGGCCCCAGTGCCACCAACCAAGCAGCAGTACCTGTGCCAGCCACTTCTGGATGCTGTCCTGGCCAACATCCACTCTCCTATCTTCAACCACTCCCTGTACCACATGTTCATGCCACCCATAGCAGCCACCCATGGCCCACCCATCACGCTTCCCAAGGTGTGCACCCGGAAATGAAAGTTTGAAGAGGATGAGTGGCAGAGCATGTCCAGTGTGCTCCAGGGAGAGATGGCTCAGTTAGACCTCAAGTTCCTGGTGAACTTGGAGCCTTCTCACTGTAGCAATAGCGGCACGGTCTGCCTGGTCTGTAAACTGGATGACAAGAACCTCCCGAGTGTGCCACCATTGGAGCTCAGTGTGCCTGCTGACTACCCCACTCAGAGCCTACTCTGGGTCGACTAGCAGTGGCAGTATGATGCCAACCCTTTCCTACAGTAAGTGCACCAGTGTATGACCTCATGACTGCTGCAGCTCCCCAACAAGAACTTAGTCATGGCCCTGCTCAACACCTGTGCACAGAGTGTCCACCAGGCCTGTCTCTCAGCTGCATAGCAGCATCCAGGCCTATTGGTCACTCACCAAGTTTGCTGGCAACACGGCCTCATGCTGGACGTTCTGGGTCTTGGTTCCTTGCCGAGGTCCTATGTCAGGGTCCCGCCTCGACAAGGAAGTGTGGGTGTCACGAAGAAGGGAGATCTGGCGGCAAAAATGATAGAGAAAGAGAGAGACGAAATATATATAAAAAAGACAGACACACAGATATGATGCAAGCTGGCAGGTAGACAGATCTGAAAACATATTGTCTAGCATTGCACAGCATTGCACAGCATTGCATAGCATAGCCTGCAGAATTTACTCTACCTCAGTCTTTTATTCTCTTTTTTAGGGAGGGATTTGTTACAAAGGAAGGATGTAATTCACTCAGGGAGGATGTCACAAAGGGAGGATGTGATTAAGACAGGATACGGAACTGAAATGTGATTAATCATTCAAAACAGGGCATAATGATTCACAGGAACAACTTTTAAGATATTTTCATAATTTTTCTTAACAATCTAACATTTTTATTTTTACAGAAAAAAGTTCAATCAAGCTGTTATATATTAACTTTTAGGCTTAAATGATCTAGAGTAGCAACGTGCGGTTTCTTAAGGATACATAACATAAAGCAAGGTTCCTGAAAGGAGCCAAGCTGCCTCTGTATACTTTGCAAACTTTTGTTTGTGAGCAAGATCTCAGGCACCGGGCTTCATTTATCTATACCTAAAATGCTACTTTTTTTTTAATTTTCATTTTTCTGTATTCTTTCAGGAGGAAGGAGAGCATCTGGGTTAAACTGACTATATTCAGAGTTGGTTTAATGGGGCTGCCACTGATCAACACAGGGTCTGCGTATGCTGTCCCCAGCAGTTCCTTAGAGAGCATGGGCTAGTTTAGCTTTTCCTGCTTTTATTTTCTGCCTTGGGACGAGCCAGGCTTTGTCCCAAACCCAGATGGTTATTGGACAGGTGGCTTTGGAGCCAACTAAGCCAGGGAGGGCTGGCAGTCCACTGAGGTCCAGTCCAACTCTCACCCATCACTCCTAGTGCCATCCCTCCTGTGCTTGCTGACACACAACCCAGTCCTCACCAGCGCCACATCTACTCCATGCAAAAGTCTCATCAGAGCGAGTGTGTCCCAGGACATGGAGAACATAGGAAATCCTTCCATGCAGGCGTTCTGCTTGTAGCTTCAGGTTTAGATAGATACCACCTTTGGGATGTGGGCATCTTAGTGAGCAGGCTCCACCTTGGAAGAAATACCTGGCCTCCCTTCTGGGCACTTCCCCTCCACACCACTTTGAGCAGCAGGGGGCACCAAGGCCCTCTGAATGGAACCTGTCCCTGTGCCCACAAGTCAGTATAAGGCATCTAGGCCCAGTTGTGAAGAATGCAGTGTGAGTAGACCAGCTGCCCACCACAGATCGAAATCACATTGCAACCAGGCAGTCACTGTTCCCAGGTCCCACCCCAGAGCTGCACACCAACTCTACATGCCCCCTGGGTATCAGTTGACTGGCCTCAGCACAAAAGGAGTCCACCTTTTGTATGTGTGCTACCACATCATCCGTGATTCATATAATAAATTTACTACTCTTGAAAAAAATTGATAAGCACAAAGAATTTCCTTATCAGTAGTTTAAATGATAGTCCATCAGAATTCAAGAGCAACTGACTTCTGCTGAATCTTAAACATCTATATTCCTGTTTAGATCTCAGTATAGATTCCTAAATTCTTGTGAAAACTTTAAAAGTCCATTATTGTGGCCAGTGTCGGTTTAGTCCAACTCTGGGGTTAGAGGTCCCACACCTCTGGTCCATGTCCCGGGAGCATCGAGTGCAAGAGCTATTGCTCAGGAGCTGTACCACCAGGAATTCACCGAAGCAGGAAAGCAAGCAGGGCTCTGGGTCTGGAGGGTTGAGAAGCTAGAGCTGGTGCCAGTGCTCTAGAGTGCCTACAGCAATTTCTACATCAGGGATGCCTACTTGGTGCTGCACACCGTGCAGGTGAGCCAAGGCTTCACCTATCATCTGCACTTCTGGTTGGAAAATGAGTGTACCCAGGATGAAAGTTCAGCAGCTGCCATCTTCCCTGTTTAAATGGACAACTATAAGGGTGGCAAACTAGTACAGAACAGAGAACTGCAAGGCTGTGGGTCTATTGATTTTTTTTTTTGGTTATTTTAAAGGAGGTTTGAAATACAAGGCTGGAGGCATGGCATCTGGACTAAATCGTGTTCTCACAAACAACCTTACAGCTGACAGTCTCCTCTGTGTCAAGGGTCAGAGAGTGGTCAGGGCCACAGACGTTCCCTTGACATGGGACAGTTTCAACAAGGGTGACTGCTTCATCAATAACCTTGGAACTGAAATTTACCAGTGGTGTAGTTCTTCATGTAACAAATACGGATGTTCTGAAGGCAAGCCAGGTTACTGTTGGTATTCAGGACAACAAAAACAAAGGACGAACTCAACTAAATGTCATAGAAGAAGGAAGAAGGAAGGGCTTTTAAAGGTTTTAGGGAACAAGCCAAAGCTTAGGGATGGAAATGATGACAAGGACACTGTAGCAGACATGACTAACAGGAAAATGGCTAAACTCTACATGGTCTCAGATTCCAGTGGATCCATGAAAGAGAGTGTGGAGGCAGAAGAAAACCCCTTTCTCCATTGCAATGCCGCTTTCTGAAGAGTGCTTTATTCTGGACCATGGTGCCACAAAGCAGATTTTTGTATGGAAAGGTAAAGATGCTAATCCCTAGGAAAGAAAAACCACAATGAAGACAGCTGAAGAATTTTTAGAGAAAATTTATTATTCCACTAATACTCAAATTCAGGTACTTCCAAGAGGAAAAACACTAATCTTCAAAGAATTCGCTAAGGACTGGTGAGAGAAAGATCGGAGTGATGGCTTCAGAAAAGTTTATGTCACAGACAAAGTGGCTCAAGTCAAACAAATTCCTTTCAATGTCTCAGAATTATACAGTTCTCCACAGATGGCAGCCTAGCACAATATGGTGGATGATGGTTCTGTTGACATGAAATTTGGCATGTAGAAAATAATGGTAGGATACCAGTTGATGAAAACTCATATGGTGAATTTTATGGTGGTGATGGCTAAATTGTACTGTACTCTTATCGCAGAGGACAGATTATCTACATATGGCAAGGAGCAAATGCCACGGAGATGAGCTGGCAACATCTGCCTTCCAGACAGTTCAATTGGATCGGTACCTTGGAGGACAGGCTGTGCAGATCTGAGTCTCCCAAGGCAAGGAGACTACTCACCTGCTGACTTTGTTCAAAGACAAACCACTCATTATTTACAACGGAACATCAAAGAAAGTTCAGGCACCTGCTTCCCCTATATGCCTCTTTCAAATCTGGAGAAACGGGTATCTATCACCAGAATTGTAGAGGTTGATGTTAATGCAAATTCATTGAATTCCAATGATGTTTGTGTCCTGAAACTGCAACAAAACAGTGGCTACATCTGGATAGGAAGAGGTGGTATCCTGGAGGAGGAGAAAGGAGCAGAGTAGTAGCGAGAGTCCTCAAGTGCAAAACCACAAAAATTTTGGAAGGGGAGGAACCAGAGGAATTTTGGGAGTTCCCTTGGAGGGAAAAAAGACTACCAGACCTCACCACTACTAGAACCCAAGCTGAAGACCATCATCCTCAACTTATGGCTGTTATAACAAAAATGGAAGGTTCATTATTGAGGAGATTCCAGGAGAATTCACCCAAGATGATCTAGCAGAAGATGATGTCATGTTACTGGATACTTAAGAACAGATATTTATTTGGATTGGCAAAGATGCCAGTGAAGTTGAGCAAATAGAATCAGAATCTCTGAAGTCTGCCAAAATGTACCTTGAAACAGACCCTTCTGAAAGAGATAAGAGAACACCAGTTTTCATCATAAAATAGTGCCATGAGCCACCCACATTCACAGGCTCTTTCCTCAGTTGGGACCCTAAAAAGTGGTAAAACTGATTTTTATACACTAACATAAAAATGAAGTAGCTGTTCCATTACTGTTCTGAGGGGAAACATTTCGTTGTTTATTTTTAGAAAATTAACTTCAACCATATGTTGTTGTTTTTTAATTGCCTAAAATGGGTTTAAAAATCTGTTTAAACTAGAGTTTTCTAATGTCAATCTATTAAAATGACCTGAACTAAACTTTTGTTATGGGCCAATTGATATTAGCTCTTCTGGAAGCCGATTTGTATCTTTTTATATGGTCTTTTTAAATTGAAAAGCTTTGTGCAATCTAGCAGGACTCATTGAGTAGGAAATATTCTAATTCAGCCCTCATTGAGCCAAATTTGTTCTTTAAAGTACCAGAGAAGAAAGCTGTAATGTCTTTGAGGTTAGTCTCTTTTATATGTTTTGTGTTCAAAAGCATTTTATATTTGCAATAAGGTTTATGCTAATCTGGTTTTAAAAGTTTGTTGTTTTCTTTTTTTGCCAATGTGACTTTTGATGTAATTAACTCTTCAGTGTCATTTTCTAAAAGAAACTTAAAATGTTTTTGCCTTTTTAAAAGCCCTTGAAAGCACAGCTCTTTCATGAAAGAATAATTTGTATTCTCCATATATATATGTATTTGACAGTATATATGTTTAATATCACAAAAGATATGCACAGAAAAATAACTCTAATGCTGTATTTTATTATTAAAATAACTATCTTTGAAAAGGTTAAAAAAAAAATCCATTATTATTTATGGTGCGAGTCCTGGTGTGGCACTGTAGGATAAGCACTGAATCACTTACCATAAGGTTAGCAGTTCAAACCCATCAGTCGCTACTTGGAAACCCTACTCAGTGTAGTTATGAGTTGGAATGGACTCAACAGTACTTAGCAACAACAACTATAACATTTTTTATCCTACAAGTGATGATCTTTAAGGAAAGAGGATTAAAAATTTCAATGAACAGCCCGAGATGTACTTTGAGGAAAAGGAGAACAGAAAACTAGAAAGGAGTGAGGAATAGAATCTGAGAATTAAAAAATCAGTCATGGGTCCTATTTACTGCCATTGAGTCATTTGGTACAGTGACTGTACAGGAAAGAGTAGAACTGCCACCTAGGGTTTCCAAGGCTGTAAGTCTTTAGGGAGGCAGACTATCACATTTTTCTCCCACAGAGAGGCTGGTGGGTTTGACCTGCAAACCTTTCAGTTAGAAGCCAAATGCCTTAATCACTATGCCAGCAGGGCTCCGTAGTCATTGGATAAGAATTGGGGGGGGGGGGAAACAAAAACAAAAAACCTTAGTGAAAACTTTTTTGGAAGAAAAAACACTTTGAATTTAGTTTATTTCAGAAGTAAGGAAAATGAAAGATTGATTCCCTTGCTTCAACCCATCTACTTTTTATAACCTAAACATTATAAGTAATATTTTAAGTGAAGGAAAAGGCACACAATTTTATCATCTCAACACAACATTTTTACTTTATTATCTTTCCACTGAGTCCTCATTTTCCTCTTTATTACAATGTCCCAATACCTTCTACCTCTTTACAGAACGTTCCCTCATCATCTTATTAAAGTATGCATGCTCCTATCTAAACTATTACTTGTTTTAGCCCTCTCAAATGATTGTTTTTCCTTGACACTAATACTGAGCTCTGGTAACGTAGTGGTTACGAATCGGGCTGCTAACCTCAGGGACAGAAGTTCAAAACTACCAGCTGTTCTTTGGGAGAAAGATGAGGCTTTCTGCTCCTGTAAAGATTTACAGCCTCAGAAACCCTGTACAGGGTCGCTATGAGTCAGAACCGACTCCATGGCATATAAGCACCAATACTGAGTCAGAATTCTTCCAACTCTCCCTCATCATCATATTAAAGGCTGCATGCTCCTATCTAAAATATTACTTGTTTTAGCCCTCTTAAATGATTGTTTTTTCCTTGACACTCATACTGAGTTAGAATTCTTCCAACTCTCAACTAAAACCTTCTAAATATTTGTGTAATCTCCTAACAATGACTTGTGCACACCAGTATAAAAATACATTTCTTTAAGGTTCATGCCTCTGACTATACTACACACTGCCCCTCCTAATTACTATCAACCTCTTGATCACTCACCACATTTAGTGACGAACTAGTCAATTGGCTCAAAATAGAACTCTCCACCCACTCCTGTCTTTATTGTGGTCAATTTCAACACCCAAGTGGGTGACCCACACTACACCTTACCTCAGTCCTTTGAAATTTGTATGTCTGAATGACTCAAACGTCTATTGCAATCTAAAACTCGAATTTTCTATTTTATTAAATCTCTTAGAACCTCCATTTTATCACAATCTACCAACTGTGATAAAGACCACACTTCCTTCAATATACAACACTTGGGCTATATTGGAGGCAGTGTAAACTGCTTTTCCATTATTCTCAGTGTCTGTTTGTAGTTGTTAGCTTGAAGGCTATCAACTGAGAAAATTATCAATTCAGTGATTATTCTCCTATGCTAAGTAGTTAACACAGAAATAAATTTATTCAAACATAAACATCAATCCCATTAGGACATGAACTCTCACATCTTAGTTGTACCATTGTTACTACCAAATCATTCTCCTACTTCTTTTTGAAAAAATGTTCTTCTGATTTTTCAAGTGTTCAAACATTTCATCATTATCCTCCTGACCTAAGTTCAACCTAGGCTCTTCCTAGTCTTCTTGCTTGTATTCATATCAAAAACAAAAACAGATGAATTATTATAACAGAAGACATTATCTAAAGTTCCCAGAGTCATATTCACATTATTTAATGTTTGGATTATTCTTCACCTTCTTCCTCTCAGCCTTAAGGACTTTTGATGGTACTGTGGAATAGGCACTAGATGGCTAACCACAAGATCAGCATTTCAAATCCACCAGCTGTTCCTTGGCAGAAATATGAGGCTTTCTGTTCCAATAAAGACTTAGAGCCTCAGAAAACTTTGTGAGCTATCACTAGGAGTTAGGATGGACTTGCTAGCAATGGTTGTGGGGTTTTTTGGTTTCTACCTTCTCAGAGTAGTTGTTGTCAAAGATCAGAAGCTTCATTTGGTTTTACACTTTTATCCTGGTGTGGTGCTGTAGGGTAAGCACAAGACTACTAACCTCTATGTTGGCAGTTCAAACCCACCAAATGCTCATTGGAGATCCTATACAGATTCTTTGAGTAAGAACTGACTTGATGACCCTTTATAACAACAACATTCTGCACTAGATCTTCACTCACCAGTTACCTGCTCTAAAAGGTATTTTCATTCTTCCTATTAGCGTCTTCCAGTCAGACTATAAACATAGTCACTATTTTCCTTTCATAGACAAGATGGAAGAAAAGAAGAAATGAACAAAGAAGAGACAATAGAAAGAAGGGGAAATGGAAGGGAAAAAAAAGTTAGGATCTTAATAATCTGTGCCTTTAAACACCACACTATGAAACTTGAAGTTAGTTTAGACTATCATTAAATTCTGTCACTAACACCTCCTGAACCTTGCTCTTCTATCCCTGCTGCTACTGTCTTACTCAGTCTCTCATCTCTTTAGTCCGGACTTTTGGAAGAGTCTAAAATTGATTTCCATCCTCTTTTCTTGACCCCCTTGAGTCCTTTATTCATGCATTTCTTGACGTAGCAGTTTCCATGACCATTGATTGTGAATCCAAGAAATCGCCAAACTTTTCTTAGTTTATCATGATGTTGTTTACTAGTCCTTCTTGTCGGGGACCGGCCTCGACATAGGAACTTGGTTCATGAGTGTTTGGTTCACGAGGAGGGGATATCTGGTGGTGATAGGGATAGCAAAAGAATACACAGAAAGACAGAAGGAGGGAGACAAAGAGGCACCCGAAACCAGGATGGTTGCATTACTGGTGTCCGGCAGCTCTGGCATGGTGAATATATTAGCCATAAGGGCAGTAAGGTCCTGTATGGTAAACATCTTAGCTGTGCCCGTAAAGCACACCTTGCTAGCTGTAGTGCACTCTTTCACCGCTTGCCTGTAATGTACACCTGGGCCGGCCTGCATCTCTGTTTTATTTAGGGGAGCAGCTTCACACCAAGCTGGGAGGGACTAAGACAAGGTACAGCTAACATCAGTAATTTTCCAGACATTCAGGTAACATTACATCAAGCTTCGCTGGTTCGAATCCCAGGCCCGCAACTTGGTTTCTCAGACTCAATTAACATATCTATAGCCCCTGAGCTCAGTTGGGGGAAGGTGAGAGGGAAGGACAAAAGGCTTGGGAGGAGTCCTACTGTTTTGGCTTCCTGAGCCAGGTTTTCAGGAACTTGGCTGAAAAGCTTGCACCTGGGAAAGGTTTAGGGAGGATGGCTTTTTTGTCTATAGAACAAAGAACCGGGAAGTAGCTAAGCTCTTTTCAGTTAATCCTTTGGAGAAAGGCTTAACCTTGAAACCTTTACAGTCTTGGCTTTAGGAAAATATTACATTTATCTGTGGATATTAAGAGCTCATGTTTGGAATTAATAAAACATAACTGAACACTAAGATGAAAAAAAATTTGTTATGACGGCCCAGTGGCCAGAATCTGTTCCTCAGAGCCTGTGGCCTGCATTGTCTGCAACACTCGGGCCCAGTGGGCCTCGAACTTCTGACCAGCTTTACACGGTCTACAACACCTTCTGTGAGAATTTTTATTTTCTTTACATTGAGTTGTAATCTATATTGAAGGCCATATTCTTTGATTTCAAGTTCTCTTCACTTTCAGCAAGCAAGGTTGTGTCATCAGTATATCACAGATTGTTAATGACCCATTCTCCACTCTTAATGCTATAATCTTTTTTTCATTTAGTCCAATTAGTTCATTTAATTCTTGGATTGTTTATACAGTCTGTAAACTGTGGCAAAAGGATACAATCCTGATGCACACCTTTCCTAATCTTAAATCATTCAGTGTCTCCTTGTTCTGTTCGAATGACTGCCTTTTCTTCTATGCACACAAGCACAATTAAGAGTTCTGAAATCCCAATCTTCACAATGCTATCCGTAGTTTGTTATGATCCACACTGTCCTGTACCATTGAATAGTCAGTGAAACACAGGTAAACATCTGTCTGGTATTTTCTGCTTTCAGTCAAGATGTATTCTGCATCAGCATTAATATCCCTCATTCCACATCCTCTTTTGAAATGAGCCTGAATTTCTGGAAGCTCCCTGGCGATTGTACTGCTACAATAATTTTTTAAGTGATTCAGAAAAATTTGCTTGCAAATTATATTGATGATATTAATCAATAATTTCCACATTCTGTTGGGTCACTTTCCTTTGAAATGGCACAAATATGAATATTTGTAGTCTTTTGGCCAGACATCTGTCTTCCAAATTTCTCAACATAGACTTTTAAATGCTTACAGTGCAACTTCAGTTTGTTGAAGAGTTTCAATTAGTATTCTGTCAATTCCAAGAGCCTTGTATTTCACTCATACTTCAGTGCAGCTTGGACTTCTTCCTTCAATACTTAATCATATGGTACCTCCTGAAATGGTTGAATGGCAACAACCATTTTTTTTTTTTTTTTTTTTGGTCCACTGACTGTGTATTCTCTCCTGCATCATTGTCTAATATTGTATGAATTATTTTTGTTGTTTGGTGCCATTGATTCGATATCAACTCATAGCAACCTTATGCAAAACAGAATAAAACACTGCCTGGTCCTGTGCAAACCTAACCATCATTGTTACGCTTGAACTCATTGCTGCTGTCACTGTGCCAATTCACCTTTTTGAGAGTCTCCCTCTTTTTCTCTGACCCCACATTTTACCTAACATGATATCCTTCTCCAGGGACTGGTCCCTCTTAATTATATATCTAAAGTATGAGAGGCAAAGTCTGGTCATCCTGGCTTCCAAGGAGTATTCTGGCAGTACTTCTTGTACCACATATTGGTTTCTTCATTTGGCATTCCATGGTACTTTTAATATTCTCCTCTAGCAACATACCTCAGATACGTTAATTCTTCTATAATCTTCCTAATCTACTGTCTAGCTTTCATATGTATATGAGATTATTGAAAATATTATGGCTTGGGTCAGGTGCACCTTAGTCATAATACTGATGTCTTTGTTCTTGAACACTTTAAAGATGTCTTGTGCAGCAAATTTGCCTTATACAATGCGTTGTTTGATTTCATGACAGCTGCTCCCATGCGTGTTAATGGTTGATCTGAGCAAAATGAAGTCTTTGACAACTTCAATTTTTTCTCTATTAATCTTGATGATGTTTATTGGTTCAGTGGTGAGGATTTTTGTTTACTTTACATTAAGGTGCAACCCTATCAAAGGCTGTGGACTTTGATCTTCATCAGTAAGTATTTTTCACTTTCAGCAAGCAAGGTTGTATCATCTGCATATTACAGATTGTTACTGAGTCCTATTAGTCTGATGCCACATTCTTCTTCACATAATCCAGCTCCTAGGATTATGTGCTCAGTATGCAGATTCAATAAGCATGGTGAAAGAACAAATGTATCTTAGTTTAGGTGCAGGTTCCTCATGAGCACATTTAAGTGTTCTAGAATACTCATTCTCTGAAATGTTGTCTAAAGCTTATCATGATGGATCTACATAATCGAAAACCTTTGCATGTGATATTAATGATATTGCCTGATGATTGCTGTATTCTATTGAGTTACTGCTCTTTGGAATGGGAACAGATATGAATCTCTTTCAGTCTGTTGGCCAAGTAGCTGCCTTCCAAACTTCTTGGCATATGTGTGTGAGTGCATCCAGTGTTTATCAGTTTATTGAAAGGTTTCAATTCATATTCCATCGATTCCCAGAGTCTAAAACTTTTCCAATGCCTTCAATGCACAGAAAGGAAGTATCAGTAGTTGGAAAATATGGCCTTGGTGATAGAACGATGCTGGAGTTCACATGAATAAGTGATGAATCACTTGATAGAATTCTCAAGACCAGTAACTTCTTAATTGCAAATAATTTTTTAAAACAACATAAAAGACTATGTGCATGGACCTCACCAGATGGAATTCACAGATATCAAATTTGTTACATCTGTGGAAAGAGATGGTGGAAAAGCTCCATCTCATCAGCCAAAACAAGGGCAAGTGAAGACTGTGAAACAGACGGTCAATTTCTATATGCAAGTTCAGGTTGAGCTGAAGAAAATTAAAACAAGTCCACAGAGACAAGCTACGGACAACATTGCAAAGTATGAGTATTCTGGAACACTTAATTGTGCTCATGAGGAATCTGTACATGGACAAAGAAACAGTTGTTCAAACAGAACACGGGAACACTGAATGGTTTAAAATTAAGAAAGGTGTGCGACAAAGTTGTATTCTTTCACCACACTTATTCAACCTGTATGCTGAGCAAATAATCTGAGAAGCTGGGTTCTATGAAGAAAAACGTGGCGTCAGTACTGGAGGAATACTCATTAACAACCTGTGATATGCAGATGATACAACCTTGCTTGCTGAAAGTGAAGAGGACTTAAAACATTTACTGATGAAGATCAAAGAGCACA
>NW_006408772.1:442039-443581 GCF_000296735.1 Chrysochloris asiatica | reverse complement strand
TCAGCAGTTTGAAACTACCAGCTGCTCCATGGGAGAAAAATGAGGCTTTCTGCTCCCATAAAGATTTATGGCCTCAGAAACTCTGTACAGGGTCACTATGAGACGGAACCAACTTGACAGCACTAAATATAAGCCAAATATTGAACGATGCAGAAAGCATCAAAAGGAAATGGAAGGAATACACATGGTCTCTGTACCAAAAAGAAATTGTCCATGTGCAACTATTTGTAAAGGTAGCATATGATCAAGAGCCAATAATAGTGAACGAAGAGGTCCAAGGTACACTGAAGGCATTGGCTAAGAACAAGCCTCCAGGAATTAATGGTATACAAACTGATACTTTTTAAAAATTGATGTTGTGCTGGAAGCACTCACTCATCTGTGCCAAGAAATTTGGAAGAAAACTTCCTGGCCAGCTGATTGGAAGTGATCCATATTTGTAGCTGATCCAAAGAAGGTGACCCAATAGAACGCAGCAATCATCTAACAATATCATTAACATAGCATGCAAGTAAAATTTTGCTGAGGAAAATTCAGTAAGGACTGCAACCATATATTAACAGAGAAATTCCAAAGGTTCAAGCTGGATTCAGACAAGGATGTAGAATGAGGCCTATCATTGCTAACACCAGATGGATCTTGGCTAAAAGCAAAGAATACGAGAAAGATGTTTACCTATGTTTCATTGGTTACACAGAGTCTTTCTACTGTGTGGATCATGACAAGCTATAGACAACATTTCAGTGAATGAGTTTTCCAGAAAACTTAATTTTTCTCTTGAGGAACGTGTACATAGACCAAGAGGCAATTATTAGACTAGAACAAGGGAACACTGAATGATTCAAGTTAGGAAAGTTGTGCACCAGGGTTGCATTCTTTCACTTTACTTATTCAATCTGCATACTGAACAAAAATGCCGAGAAGGTGGTAATCCTGGCATCAGGATTGGATGAAGAGTCATTAACAACCTGCGATAAGCACATGATATAACCTTGCTCGGTGAAATACTTACTGTTGTACCACAAGAGTCTTATCCTCATCTCTTTTCATCAGCCCGATCCAGGCAGATTGGAAACAACTCTGTGGAGATTCTACCTTCCCCCTTACCCTCTGGAACTAGGCTCCCTCTTGAAAGATTGTAAACCAGTCACATCTTGCCTTTGTAGCCCACCCACCCACCTACCCCCCGGCCTTTTAGGTAGCCAATGTCTAAGCTGCCCATCGCTGCATGCTGAGGGGTGGGAATGATCCTCTCTATAAAGATTTGTTCCCTCTTTTGTACGTCCATAAGTACAGGTCAGTTCATCAAATTGTAGCAGATTACTCTTTTTTTTCCTCTGCTTTCTTCTTCTAGTTGAGGTCTGATCATCCAGCCACTGAAGCCAGGTCAAGTACTATTTGCAAGTATGGGTGTTCTTGTGCATCTCCCCTCACTTCATATCAGGTGGACACTTCACTCTGCTCTAGTCCTCTGGCCATGTCACTGTCTCTGTGCCCAGGAGTCCCCAGGTCTTGCCATACTGCTGGCCAGCCAGGTCTCAA
>NW_006408772.1:438789-440683 GCF_000296735.1 Chrysochloris asiatica | reverse complement strand
TATGTAACAAAGTTTGTTTATCCATTCTTCTATTGATGGGCACTTAGGCTGTCTCCATCTTTGTGCTATTGTAAATAGTGCTGCTGTGAACATTGGTGTGCATATATCTACTCATGTTATAGTTTGTATTTCTTGTGGGTAAATACCAAGTAGAGGAATTGCTGGATCATATGATATTTCTATTTCCAACCTTCTGAGGAAGCACCATATTGCTTTCCAGAGTGGTTGGACCATTTTGCAATCTCAGCAGCAATGCAGGAGCATCCCAGTTTCTCTGAATCCTCGCCAGCATGTATTGTCCTCTACTTTTTGATCTTTGCTGTTATTGCTGGTGTGAGATGATATCTCATTGTTGTTTTGATTTGCATTTCTCTGATGGCTAGTGATTGTGAACATTTCTTCATGTTTGTTGGCTGCCTGGATCTCTTCCTTGGTGTAGTATCTGTTCATGCCCTATGTGCTTTTTAAAATCGGGTTATTTGTTTTTTTCTTGTAGAGGTGTTGTAGTTTCCTATATATTTTAGACATTAGTCCCTTGTCTGATGTGTCATTGCAAAAGATTTTTTCCCATTCATTGGGTTCCCTTTTTACTCTTTTGGTAAAGTCTTTTGGTGTACATAGATTTTTAATTTTTAGTATATCCCAATCATCTGTTTTGTCTACTTTTTTGGTTGTGTAATTTTCAAAATGTTTGGTAGCCTGTGTATGCCCTATAGTAGAGCCGTCATATTTGACCTTATTTTTTCATTTATGACCTTCGTATTTCTGGGATTCACATTTAGGTCTTTAATCCATGCTGAGTTGGGTTTTGTATAAGGCATGAGGTAAAGGTCTTGTTTCAATCGTTTGCATATCGCTTTCCAATTCTACCAGCACCATCTGTTGAAGAGACTATCTCCTCCCCATACTCAGGCACTGTACATGGATGGGTTAATTTCTGAATTCTTGTTTCTGTTCAATTGATCAATGTATCTTTCATTGTACCAGTACCAGGCTGTTTTGACCTCTGTAGCTGTGTAGTAAAATTTGAAATCAGGGAGTGAGAGGTTTCCAAACTTATTCTTCTTCTTTTGCAGTGCTTTGCTTATCCTGGGTCTCTTTCCTTTACATATAAAGTTTGTAATAGTTTTTTCCAACTCTTTGAAGAATGTCATTGGAATCTGCATTGGGATTGCATTATCTCTGTAAATTGCTTTGGGCAGTATTGACATTTTCACAATGTTAAATCTTCCTATCCAGGAACATTGTATTTTCTTCCACTTTTGTAAGTCTCTTTTGGTTTCTTGTAGTAGTGTTTTGTAGTTTTCTTTGTATAGGTCATTTGTTTCTCTGGTTACATTTATTCCTAGATATTTCATCCTCTGGGTGGCTATTGTAAATGGTATTGCTTTCCTAATGTCCTTTTCAGCGCTATCATTATTGGTATGGAGGAATCCAACTGATTTTTGTATGTTGATCTTTTACCCTGCCACTTTGCTGAATCTTCTAATGAGGTCCAGTAGTTTTTTTTACTGAGTCTTTGGGGTTTTCTATGTATAGGATCATATACATCTGCAAATAGACAGAGTTTTTCTTCCTCTTTGCAAATTTTGATGCCTTTAATGTCCCTATCTTGCCGTATAGCTCTGACTAAGACTTCCAGCACAATATTGAATAGGAGCGGTGGCAAAGGACAACCTTGTCTGGTTCCTTTCAGTTTCTCTCCATTGAGAGTAATGTAGGCTGTTGATTTTGTACATATCCTTTTAATTATGTTGAGGAATTTCCCTTCAATTCCTACTTTGTCGAGTGTTTTTTATCAGGAAAGGATGTTGGATTTTGTCACATGCCTTTTCTGCATCAGTTGATATGGTCATGTGGTTCCTTTCATTTTCTTATTTATATGGTGGATTAC
>NW_006408772.1:434645-437658 GCF_000296735.1 Chrysochloris asiatica | reverse complement strand
TTATATTTGTAAATTTATAGAGGCTTGTGTTGTGGCCTAACACATGGTCCATTCTGGAGAATGTTCCATGTGCACTGGAAAAGAATGTGAATTGTGGTGTTGTTGGGTTGAATGCTGTATACACATCTATGAAGTCCAGTTGGCTTGTTTGGTTCCTGTGTCTTTGTCAAGTTTCCATCTGGTTGTTCTATCCATTTTCGACAGTGGTGTATTAAAATCGCCCACTATTATTGTAGATTTGTCTATTTATTTCTTCAAATCTATTAGCATTTCCTTTCTATATTTTGGAGCTCTTTCATTGGGAGCATAGATACTTATTATGGTTATATAATCTTGTTCAATTGTCCTTTTAATCATGAGATAATGTCCATCTTTATCTATTGTGTGTGTTTTTGCCTTAAACTTTATTTTATCAGAGATTAGTATTACCATTCCTGTTCATTTTTTATTGCATTAAGCTTGGTATATTTTTTTCCCATCCTTTGGCTTTTAGACTGTTTTTGTCTCTGTGCATAAGGTGTGCCTTTGCAGACAGCATATTGAAGAACGCTGTTTTCTTATCCATTCTGCCACTCTCTGTCTCTTAACTGGTGCATTGAATCCATTTACATTCAGTATAATAATATCAATAGGTGTGAGTTATGGTGTTGGAGGAGAATATTTAAAGTGCCATGGGCTGCCAAAAGTACCAATAGATCCATTTTGGAAGAAGTGCAGCCAGAGTGCTCCTTGGAGACCAGGAAGGCCAAATTTTATCTCTCATACTTCGGACATATTGTCAGGAGGGACCAGTCATTGAAGAAGTATAACATTTTTGGTGAAGTGGAGGGTCAGAGGAAAATAGGAAGACCCCAACAAGATGGATTGGCCAAGTAGCAGCACCGATGGACTCAAGCGTGGCAACAGTAGTAAGGTTTGTCCAGGATCGGGTAGTGCTTTGTTCTGCTCTGCATAAGGTCGCTATGAGTCAGTACCGACTCGATGGCACCTAACAACAATTGCTGCCATTATGTTTGTTTTTGTGTAGTGTGGCTGGTTTCATTGTTCTGCATGTCTTCCTGTGCTGAGTTCATGTTTTTTCTGTTCTCTCTAGTCAGTTTCCTCACAGTTTTAATGTTCCCATGTTCTTGGATTTCTGTTTCTTGGTATGTTGTGAAGTATTATTTTACTTTGATGTTACTTTTTATTCCATCAACTTTTTCCTCCATTTAATACAGTCTATTTTATCCCATAATCTATCTGATCTTCTCACCACCTGGATTTCTGTTCCTACGTTTATCTTCTTTCACATTGTAATAGTTTTGATCATAGACTAACCTCCTAGATCCTCTGAATTTGTGCTTATAGCTTTGTTCGGGTCTCAACTCTTCCATTTTTTTATTGAGGTCTTGGTGGTGCTGCCACGTATGTAAATCTATGGTTGTTGTCTGTTTTTGTTGATTTTCATTCCGTAGAACTCCCTTTAGGATGTTTTGCAGTGCAGGGTTGCCTTTGGAAAAATCCCTTAGCTTCTTTTTATCCTGGAATGTTTTGATTACACCATCGTATTTGCTTAAAAGCTTTGCTGGGTAGAAGTTTCTTGGTTGGCAGTTTCTTTCTTTCAGGGTTTAATATATGTCTCCCCATTGCCTCCTTGCCTGCATGGTCTCTGTTGAGAAATCCAAGCTTAATCTGATTTGCTTGTCTTTGTATGTTACACTTTTCTTTTCCCTAGCTGCTTTTGGGAATCTGTCCTTATATTTGATTTTGGAGAGCTTAACTACTATATGTCTTGGTGATTTTCTTTTAGGGTCTATCCTTCCTGGATTTTGTTGAGCTTCTTGAATGCTTATCTTTTCATTTTTCAGGTTGTTAGGGAGATTTTCTTCCAGAAACTCTTCAACTACCTCCTCTGTGGACTTGTGGGATTCTTCCTGTTCTGGAATGCTAATAATTTTTAAGTTATTTCTCTTCATGTTATCCAACATGAATCTTAGACTGTCTTCAGATTTTTTATCCTTTTTTTCTGCTTGCTCTTCTATCTTAGTAGTATTGAGAGATTTGTCTTGCAGCTCACTAGTTCTGGCTTCCATGTCTTCAATTCTACTCCTTTGCCCTTTCAGTATATTGACCATTTCTGATATACTATTATTAATTGTTTGGACCTCTTTCTGTAGGTTTTGAATTGTTTCCAAGGCTGTATATGTCTTATTTGATTGTTCCTGTAGTGCTTTCCTTACTTTGTCCTTATTTTTCTCAGCTCCATTGTGAAGTATTTTGATATATTTTTAAATCGTTTTCCTGAATTCCTTCTCAGGCATTTTCAAGGCCTGCCGTCTTTCTAATATGGAGTGTAGTTCTGCCTTCAGCTCGTTTGCCTTAGTCACTTTATCTTATTTCTGGACATGTGCTGGTATGGTCATTTGCTTCTGCTTCTTAGGCATGTTCAGTAGTTAACTGTGGCCTTAATACTTACTTTAGTGTGTGTTTTGGTATTTTTCGCCTCCAGATAGATGTGATCAGGAGATGGGCTTCCCTTTTCACTCTTTTTATTACTCAACTCAGAGTGACTGTCACAGGTGCTCTCTGCCTACTTGTTATACGGCAGTTGGTATTGGTTCTTGCTGGATTGTGGGGCTTTATAGGGTATAATTTTATCTTGACTTATGAGAGCAATTGCTGTCTCTTCTTAGGTAATATAGGGAGACAAAAAGCCCCTTAAAAGGAAAGAGGGGGCCAAAAAACAAAACAGCAGTAGCAAAAAATAAAACAGATTTGATACAGTAGTCTATAATTGCAGAAAAGAGAGAATAGAATTTAAAAAATCTGTAGCTTAATATGTGTATGACTTTAATATCTTATTTCAGCTTCTTGCCTTTGAGGCTGGCTGAGAAATTCCAAGATGCCACTGTTGATTGTTATGATGTAACTCAGGATTTAATTTTTGGCCTGCTTTGTTTTTAGTCTGTCTCTCCTGCTCCACAACCCCTTTCTGGACTTTTTCCTAGTGATAAACAGTTCAGGGCCAGCTGTG
>NW_006408772.1:428635-433895 GCF_000296735.1 Chrysochloris asiatica | reverse complement strand
CAATGATGCCACCTGGCTGATCCATCTCGTTGGGGGTCTTCCTCTTTTTCTCTGACCCTCCACCCTACCCAGCATGACATCCTTCTCCAACGATCGTTTCCTCCGGACAATATGTATTCATACTGTATTCTGTGTTATTGCTGATGGAGAGCCTCACTGCACTTCTATTGTATCATGATTTCATCTTTTTTGATACCTCCATTTCCATTTTTCTTTTAGTTTTGCAAGGGGTACTGGCAGTGTTCCACACATACTGTGATGTCTAATACACAATTGAATTTCTTTTGTATTTATGCTCTGCACTCCTTAATACTTTATCTCATTTCTGAAGCTGGTTTTCCATTTTATCACATATTCAGAACATGTGGATATTGAATTTACCCTAAAATAGAGTAAGACTATTAAACATAAGAGCACTAGTGACAATGTGAGTTTAACATTGGGCTGCATAGTTTAAAAGATAGAAAACATCTTGCTTTGGTATTGTGGTAGATAGAATTCTAAAATCATCCATTGACTCATTTCCTGTCCTAATCTTTAGAACTGTGAATATGCTGAGGTATTATATCCATGATTACGTTATTGTACATGACAAAATGGATTTTGCCATTGTAATTAAGATTACTCATTTAGGTGATTTTGAGTTAATCAAAAGCAAGTCTATCTTCATGAGTCTAGTCTAATCACAGAAACCCTTAGAAGCAGAAATATTCTATCCCTGTAATAGATGAGGAAGTCTGAGAGATTCAAAGTATGAGAATCCGTGCACACCGGCTGAAATTTTTGTTGTTGTTAAGTGCCCATTGAATCAATTCTGACTCATAGTGACTCTGTACAGGGTTTCTGAGGTGCAATTAGTGAGACTAAACTGCCGACCTTTTGGTTCGCAGTTCAGTGCTTATCCTACATACCACACCAGGAGTCCAGCTTGTTGAAGATAGAGGGACCCATATTTCAAACATGTGGGCAGCCTCTTGAAGTTGTGGTAGCTTCTGTCTCACAGCCAACAAGGAAATGGGAATTTCAGACCTAAAATCACAAAGCATGAACTTATACATGATTATCCCCAGTTTCCAGATTGGAGTCCAGAGAGGATGAACCATTTATTTCAGGATGTGAGACCCTAAGCAGAGAACCCAGTAGAGTCTGCTCATTCTGGCCTTTAGAAATGTGAAGTGATATATGTGTTATTTAAGCTACTAAATGTGCAGTAATTTCTTACACAGCAATATAAAATTGATACAGGTGTAAAAAACTTATTTACTAGTCAATTGGGACATTTTCCTATATCTTCATTTATTGATTGCAATTATTGTGTGCATCTACTTTGTGAAAAACATTTTAAAGCAAAAAAAAGTAGATGAAATACTCAAGTTAACCTAATTTTCAAATTGATCTAAAAAAGACTCAATAAGTCTTGAATGCCTAAGTATTTGTTGGCATGCATTTAACAAAATTAGAGTTTCTAATCTGAAATTATTCACTGTCTAACAGGAGAAATGGTAAATCTGAAATAAACAAAACTAACAGATGCTTACTTGAAGAAAAAGGGTTGGTAAGGACTTATTCAGATATTGTAGACTATGGAAATAAAGGGGAAACATCTGGAGATTCATCCTTAGAAAATTGGCTTTTAGTCACCATGAGTATAAGTGACTCTAAGGCAATTGTTTTTGTTTGTTTGTTTATTGTTTGTGTGTTTACTTAATAGGCTTTTAGAGTCAATGGGCACTGTACTGACAGATTACAATTAAATTATATGACTCTTACAATGTGGTAGATTTTTAGCTGAATGGCTTAATAAGAGGGTGAGTTAAAATTTATTCACATGCTTATCAACTTTTAGAAAAGACAAATACATCGTTTTTCGATATAATCTAATTGCTTTTCAATACACTTTGTCCATCTGTCAATAAACTTTCATATTCCCTTATTAAACAATGTTTTAGGCTGAGCTGTGAGCCACAAATGCACCTCTGTCTTCACTTCTTCATCAGAGGTGAATCTTTGTCCTCTGGGGCTAATTCCAGGGGACCAAACAGGTGAAAGTCTGATGGCCAAGATCAGAACTATAGAGAGGATTCTTTAAACACCTCAAAATGAAGTTTTTGTAAAACATCAACAATGTGGGCAAAGGTGTGTGGGCATGAATTATTATGCAAGATCACAATGTCCTTGGATAACAGTCCTCTGTGTTTAATCCAAAGTTTAGACATCAGCTTTTCAGTGAGCATCTCACTGTAAAGAGCACTGTTAATTGTTGAACCTTTTTCCTTACTTTGTTGTTAAGTGCCATCCAGTCAGTGCTGACCCATAGTGACCCTGTATGGGGTTTCTGAGGACCAGCTAGTGAGTTTGATTGAACCACCGACCTTGTGATTTGAAGCAACTTTGCGATTCAGTGCATAGTGTTCCAATATTGGCCCTTGAAAATCCCAGAAAACTGTAACTACTAATTTTCCAGCTGATGTTTGACTTTTGAACTGCTTCTTGGTCATCAATTGAGAATGTTTCCATTTCACACTCTGCCATTTACTCTCAGACTCACAGTGATGAATCCATGTCTCATTACCAGAAACAATTTTTTAAAATAAATTTTTTACTTTCCTTTGAGTATCGGTCCAAATATTGTTAGCATATGTCCAAAAGCTTCCTTTTATGCTCTTCTGAGTTGTTTCGATACCCATCTTGCACAAACTTTTCAAAACCCAAGTCTGCTGTTGATTCTCATAGGCAGAGCCATGGCTGATTTGCAAATGATTTGCCACATAATCCATTGTCACTTATCTCTTCAACAGAATCATTTCACATGCGTGCTAAAGGTTGTCATCAACCATGGTTGTCCACGGGTGTTTTAATATAACCAGAGTAAGGATAATTGTTGACTCACCTCATATAAAGAAATGGAGTCTTTGTTTAGGGCTGTAGGATCAACCACAAGGTGGCAGTTCAAACTCACCAGCAGCTCCTATACAGAGTCACAGGAAACCCTATACAGAGTCACTGTGAGTGAGTCAGAACTCACTCTCTTGCACATAACAACAATATAAAGAAAAGAAAACATATTTTAGGAATGTGTGGCAAAGAGTCCATGTGGAAAAAGTGATTGAATTAATAGAGAAAAAAATTATGTAACATCAAAGGATGTAACTACCTACATAGCCAAAAAGAAATTCACACAAAGAGATCAGTTATTGAAGTTTTTTAAAATACAAGTTATTGCAAGATGTTCTTAAATTTTCCCATTTTAAACCCACATCCTTATTCAGAAAAGACTAAATGAATTTCTGAGCTGACATGTGTAATGCTGCATTTAGAAAAGCAAGTCTAGGAGTGTCAACTGTTTTATATCATCTCTGGTTGTGTTTCAGGTTTTCCTCTGAAAGAGATGAACGACAGGGGTGTAAGAACAGATTTGTACTTACTCAGAACAAACTGCCACCTCTTAAAAAAAAAAAAAAAAAAAAAGAAGAATCATCTCAAAGTATCAAAGGGCGTTGCTAAAGTTTTGTATTTGATATTGTTTCTCACTTGATGTTAATTAGTCAGAACAAGGAAATTCTTATTTCCTGTGACAAGACATATCAAGTGATTCCTCACCTCAAACCATACTATTGGTTAAAATTTACCCATCCCAACTTGCCCAACTAGTTTATTTTAAATCCCTAAGTATTCTCACTTTAGTCAGCTTACAAATCTGAAAGAATGCTCAGATGCTACTCATTTGACCAGAAGTTACAAAGTAGCACAGAGAAGGAGGAATTTGCATTTTCAACAGGGAACCATGTATCAGTAAGTTTAATTTTATTGTCATTATTGAAAAATTCATTTCATATCTATGGTTTCCAATTCAGGAAATTATTCTGAATTTTGGGTTTAATAGTTTAGCTTGTTTTTTTTCTACTCTTGTTTGAGAAAACAATAGTAATAGTAACATTATTACCCTGTTTCAGAAAACAGATGATTTTATATCATAATTTGAAAAGTTTAACTCTTTGGATTTTAATTGAAATATATAGGCAGAATGTGAATATGAGATAGTCAGGGTGCAAGAGGGAAAACAAAGAGCCTGAGGAGATTGTGTGAATGAGCTTGTAGGGGAAGAAGAATGGAAAAAGGAAGAAAGTGTTTCTCACCCTCTGTTTAGAATATATTATGAGCTTATTAAATTATGCCTTTAATTGACATATTTAAAAAGGCAGACATAGACACGTTGTGTAGAAGAGTGCTGTATTTAAACTCCCATTATTAAACTGATAAATATAAACAAAACTCCAAATAACAAAAATTCTAACATCCTTTGAGAAACTGTCTTTAAAAGTAAAACATTTAAAGAAAATATAATAACAATTTTACATAAGAATACAAAACCAACAATCCAACAAATAATCCTAACATTCTTTTTTTATTGTCCTTAGAAGAAAATCTATAGAAAGTAGACTGTAAACATTTTAGCTCCCAGTACCCTGTCTGGTCCATTTTACATTTTTCTAGCTTAATTTAACTGGTAGCATTGAGTCATTTTTCAACATTAATTCTTCATGTGCAAACATGATGCTAATTAGTACAAATTGCTAAAGATGATGAGGAATTACAAATGTCTTTTCTAATAGTGTTTACACTTTTTCTTCATTGGTAGTATTTGACAATTTGTATGTAAAACTCAAACACAGGTAGGTTTCTAAACCACAATTCTCCTAGCCAAATTATGGCTTTACTATCCCTCAAAATACTATTCTTTCCACCTGCTTACTTTAGAGTTCCAAATTAAATGTTATTGTTGTTGATATTAGTGCTAGGTATCATCGAGTCTGTTTTGGCTCATACTGACCCTTTAAAGGGTCCAAGGCTGTAAATCTTTGAGGGAGCAGAAAGCCTCTTCTTCCACCAGCAAATTAAGGATTAAGGTTTTGTTGTTGTTGTTTAACTTTTTATTATGTATTATGTGAAGGTTTACAGAGCAAATCATCAGTTTTACATCCAACAAATCCTACACTTTGCTGCATTACAGTAATTGAAACCCCCTCCACCTACCATCAGTTAACAGTATTTATCTCTATATCCTTTAACTCTTGACTCCTCTCTGTTTCCTGCTACCTTCTTCTTTCCTCTGATAATCTCCCTCTTGTTGTATTTTGCCTGCCCCATAATCCATGTTAACGTGTGTCTACACTGTGGCACATCCCCCACTGTAACCATCACAGAATGTTTCGTTTAACAAAAAAATCTTTTCTTAACTTTTTACAACAATGGTCTCATA
>NW_006408772.1:426396-428310 GCF_000296735.1 Chrysochloris asiatica | reverse complement strand
GGTATGTGTATGTCAAGCTGTGTCACGGCTCTTATTTCTTGAGGATATGTACCAAGTAGAGGGATTGCTGGGTCACACAGTATTTCTGTTTCCAGCTTTTTGAGAAAGCGCCATACTGCTTTCCACAGTTGTTGCACCATTTTACAGTCCCACCAGCAGTATAGGAGGGTTCCAGTCTCTCCACACTCTCTCCAGCATTGATTATTTTCTGGGTTTTTTTTGGTGTTTTTTTTTAGCATTTCTATTAATGTTGGAGTAAGATGATGTCTCTTTGTCTTGATTTGCACCTCACTAATGGAGTCCTGGTGTGGCATTGTGGGTTAATGCGCCAGACTGCAAAGCCATTTGAATAGCAAGGTTGGTAGCTCAAGCTCACCAGCTGCTCCTTGGAAACCCTATACAGGGGCGCTATGAGTTGGAATCGATTCGATGGCACTTAACAACAACAACGGCAAATGATCATGAGCATCTCTTTATATGTTTGTCAGTCACCTGAATGTATTCTTTGGTGAAGTGTCTATTTATGTACTCTGCCCATTTTTTAATTGGATTATTTGTCATCTTCTTGTTGAGGCATTGAAGTGTCCTTTAAATTTTGGAGAATAGTCCTTTGTCTGATATGTCCTCACCAAACATTTTTCCCCTAGTTTGTGGGTTATCTTTTTACTTTTTTGATGAAATCCTTTGATGCACATACATTTCTAATGCTAGGAGGTCCCGGTCATCTGTTTTGTCTTTTGTTTGTGTGCTGTTAGTTATGTTTGATATGTATGCCATATATCAGAGCCCGTAAGTTTGTCCCTATTTTTTCATTGACGACCTTTATATTTCTTCATATGTTTGTCAGTCCCCTGAATGTCTTCTTTGGTGAAGTGTCTATTCATGTCCTCTGCCCATTTTTAAATTGGATTATTTGTCATCTTCTTGTTGTGGCATTGAAGTGTCCTTTAAATTTTGGAGAACATTTAGATGTTTAATCCACATTTAGTTCATTTCTGTATATGGTGTGAGATCTGGGTCTTGTTTCATTTCTTCTGCAAATAGAATTCCTATTTTGTCAGCATCATTTGTTGAAGAGACTATATCTTTCCCATTTAATGCAGTTTGGCCTTTTGTCAAAGGACAGTTGACCATAGATGGATGGATTTACTTCTGTATCCTCAATTCTGTTCTATTTATCTATGTGTTGTTGTACCAGTACCAGGCTGTTTGACAACTATGGTTGAGTAGAGGTATTGAGTTTGGAAGTGAGAGGCCTCCTACTTTGTTCTTTTTTTTAAGTAATACTTTGCTTATCCACGGTCCCTTTCCTTTCCATATAAAGTTAGTGATTATTTTTTACATCTCTTTAAAGAGTGAAGTTGGAATCTGGATTGGGATTGCTTTATATCTATAGATTGCTTAGGATGCTGTTGACATTTTCTCAATATTAAGTCTTCCAATCCATTAGCAGGATATAGTGTTCCATTTCTATAGGCCTTTTTAATTTTTCTTTAAATGAATTTTATTGAGAATTGAGTGACAGTTTTTTGTTGTTGTTAGGTGCCATTGAGTCGGTACAAACCCATAGTGACCTTATACATAGCAGAATGAAACACTGCCCAATCCTGGGCCAACTTCACTACCATTGCCACGCTTAAATCCATCGATGCTGCCACCAGGCCAATCCATCTAGTTGAGGGTGTTCCTCTTTTTCTCTGACCCTTCACTTACCAAACATGATATCCTTCTCCAGCGACTGGTCCTTTCTGACAATATGTCCGAAGTATGAGAGACAAAGTCTGGCAAACTTGGTTTCTAAGGAGCACTCGGTATGCACTTCTTCCAAAATGGATCTATTGGTTCTTTTGGCAGCCCATGGCACTTTCAATATTCTCCTCCAACACCATAACTCAAAGGCATCAATTCTTCTAC
>NW_006408772.1:415984-425464 GCF_000296735.1 Chrysochloris asiatica | reverse complement strand
AACTTCTTGGCAGACATGAGTGAGTGCCTCCTGTGCTGCCTCACTTTCTTGAAAGATTTCAATTTGTATTCCATCGATTCCTGGTGCCTTGTTCTTTGCCAATTCTTTCAATGCACCTTGGATTTCCTCCCTAAGAATCATTGGCTCATGATCATATGGTACCTCTTGAAATGGTTGAACACTAATCATTTCCTTTTGGTATAGTGACTCTGTGTATTCCTTCCATCTTCTCATGATGCTTTCTGCATTATTCAAGAATTTGCCCAGAGAATCTTTCAATAACGAAAGTCAAGGCTTGAATTTTTTCTTCAGTTCACAAGCTTGAGAAATGCTGAGCGTGTTCTTCTTTTTTGGATTTCTGATTCTAGATCTTTGCACATTTTATTGTAATATTTGACTTTATCTTCTCGAGCTGATCTGTGAAATTTTCTGTTCAGCACTTGGATCTCCTCTTTTTTTCCATTTGCTTTAGCATATCTATGCTGGAGAGCAAGCTTCAGTGTCTCTTCTGACATCCATTTTTACCTTTTCCTTCTTTCTTGTCTTCTTAATGACTTTTTGCTTTTTTCATGTATGATGCACTTGATGTCATCCCACAACTCTTCTGGTCTTCGGTCTTTAGTGTTTAATGTATCAAACCTGTTCTTCAGATGATCTCTAAATACTGGTGGGATATATTCAAGGTCATATTTTGGCTCTTGTGGACTTGTTTTCATTTTCTTCAGGTTCAGTTTGAATTTGCCTATGAGTAATTGATAGTCTGCTCCACAGTCAGCCCTTGGCCTGTTTTCACTGATGGTATGTAGCAATAGCCATGTGCCTACAAAGGAGCTCTGGTAGCGTAGTGGTTACGAATCGGGCTGTGAGCCGCAAGGTCAGCAGTTCGAAACTACCAGCAATTCCGCCAGAGAAAGATGAGGCTTTCTGCTCCTGTAAAGATATACAGCCTCGGAAACCCTGTACAGGGTCGCTATGAGTCGGCATCGACTCCATGGCACATAACAACAACAACAACACAGGGAAGCCCAGTTAATACCACTATTATTCAAATTTATGCACCAACCACTAAAGCCAGTCAGGATGAAATAAAAGAATTCTACCAATTTCTTCAATCTCAAATTGATCAAACATGCAATCAAGATGTAATCCTCATTACTGGTGATTGGAATGCAAAGGTTGGGAGCAAAGAGGAAGGATCAGTAGTTGGAAGATATGGCCTTGGTGATAGAAATGATGCTAGAGAATGCATGATAGAATTCTGCAAAACCAATGATTTGTTCATTTCAAATACCTTCTTTAGATAGCAAAAAAGATCACTATACACATGACCTTGCCAGATGGAATACATAGAAATCAAATTGACAGCATCTACGGAAAGAGTGATAGTTTACATGGGAAAATATCAATTTTGCACTCACCCTATAGTATTTTGTTGCATTGTAATGATTACAATCCCCTCCATGCATCATTATTTAACAGTGTTTGCTTCTGTTCCCGCTGTTTTTTTGTTTTACCCCAAAACAGTCAGAAATACATAATCATTTAAACAACCAAAGAACACATTCTGCAAGCCTGCCTCTTGGTCACTAGCACACAGACTTTCTCTTTCCATAAGTCTAGAGTCCTCAGTTGCTTTAATCACTCCATATTTTCATCTCTTCCTCCACCTCTGGTGTTGCTGCTTCTCTGGATAGGGTCCCACATTCTATTCATGCTCTTCTCCCTTGATGATCCTAAGGTCCACTGTTCCTGGACTGTTAGATGAACTACTCTCCCCTTTTGTTACAAAACTTCTACTTTTACAGTTCTGACAGTTGTTGCAATTAGTCATAATAATAATGACTCACTATTGAATCATAGATTGGCCAGGTGGCAGCATCAATGGACTCAGGTGTGGCAACAGTAATGAGGTTGGCCCAGGATCGGACATTGTTTCATTCTTCTTTGCATAAGGTCGCTATGAGTTGGTGCTGACTCAATGGCACCTAACAACAATAACAATTGAATAATAAGAATCTTATCCCCCATCTCCTTTCACCAGACACATCTAGACAAGATGAAAACTACTCAGTGGGGATTCTACTTTCCCCCACATATTCTGAAACTAAACTCCCTCTTGAAAACTTGTAAGCCAGACACTTTGTGCCTTTATATACCCCCATTTTAGGTAGCTAATAAATGGAATCCATAAACATTGATATCTTAGGCATTAGTGAGCTGAAATTGATTGATATTGGTCATTTTGAATCTGATGACCACATGGTTTACTATGCTGGGAATGACAAATTGAAGAAGAATGGTGTTGTATTCATTGTCAAAAAGAACATATCCAGATCAGTCATGAGGTACAATGCTGTCTGTGATAGGATAATATCCATGCACCTACCTGTATCACAGAGCCCTGCTTTTCCAAAGTTGAGCATTCCTCAATATTTACCTCTATTCCATTTAGCTCATGCAAACTTGCAAGGCTGTAAATGTATAGGGAAGCTGAATGTCACATCTTTTTTCTGCAGAGTTGATGGTGGATTCGAAGCACTGACTTTTCAGTTAGCAGTTTAACACTCAACCACTGACCTAATGACTATTACTCCCATTTATTGATGACTCGGATTGGCACTCCTGTTCTATTCCAAGTCCTATATTTCATGTAGGTGGTATCAGTGCTGATATGGTTGATCTCCAACATTCTAGTCATTTATTTCCTTGACTATCTAATCTCTATTATCTTGTCCTGAACCCCTCCCTTCAAATGCTATTTTTATTTTCATATCTTGGACTTTGTCATTACTTGGAATTGCTTTGGATATCTGTCAATATCCTTCTCACAATCTTAATTACTTTTAATGTATCAGAGTTTGTTTGTTTTCTAAGTCACTGGTTCTTCTAATCTATGAATTCTCTGTGTCTATTATCTGCTCACCATAATTAAACATACCTATAGCGTAGTGGTTACGAATCGGGCTGCGAACCTTAAGGTCAGCGGTTCGAAACTACCAGCTGCTCCGCGGGAGAAAGATGAGGCTTTCTACTCCCGTAAAGATTTACACCCTCGGAAACCCTGTATAGGGTCGCTATGGGTCAGAACCGACTTGATGGCACTTAACAACAACAACAACATATTCATCTTTATTTTTCTTCTGATCCCTAAGTCTATCATTTTAATGTAAAATTTTAATGAGATCTTAAACACCACAGAATTTTCTTCTCTCATAGTCACTTCATAATTTATATTTTTTTTCAATTCCAGGGAAAATATATCTATCTGAACAATGGCTCATCATGCTCAGATCACTGAGGAATGCTATGGAAAGTCTCACAAAGGACCCCCCCAAAATCCACTGCCATAAAATCAATTCTAATTCATAGCAATCCTATATAGAGTTTTGGGAGCTGCAAGTCTTGGAAAGTAGATTTCTACAGGAGCAGAAAATTTCATCTTTCTCCTAGAAGTGGCTAGTGGGTTTGAACTACCATCAGTGTATTCAAGTCCTCCCAATTGTTGTATGAAAATGACAACAAACAGTCATTTTTTTTTTTTTAATCTACAAGAAAGACAGCTCCATGTGGAAGCTAACCTAATAGTGTAGAATCTATCATCTATCAAATATGTTCTGATTCCAATCCCCCCTGCAACTAAAGACTCTCTAATGGCTAGTTCCCATCATTGTAAGCAAACTCAAAATTTTCTGTCTAAAGAAAGAAAAAAGCAGTCATCAATTCCCTATTCATTGCTGCCTGTCTCTCTCTTTCCATTCACAAACTTAATTAAAAATATTGCTGATTACAACTTCCTACTTCTCAGAAGCACTAAAATTTGTTATAGCCCTCACTATTGTATCATTCCCATTCCTGTTATGGTCTCACCAGTGATTCCTTCTTACTTAATACAAAGCACATTCTAAATTTTTTTAATTTGATTTTTCAACAATATTATGACAATGTGGATCAATCTCTCATAAATACTATTTATCCTGTGTTCTTAGAGGATCACTGAAAACCACTGGTCTGCTAGACAGATGAGGCCTTTTGCCCCTGTAAAGATTTACATCCTCAGAACCCTATACAGGGTCACTCTGAGAAGTAATCAACTTGATGGCAGTGTATTTAATTGCTGGTTTTTGTCATTGAACAGTCCTAGAAACAGTGAGTAAAGCATTGTGTTGTTAACCAAAAGCTCAGTGGTTTGAAGCCAACAGTTGCTCTGAAGGAGAAAGATGAGGCAATCAGATTCTGTAAAGATTTACAGACTTGACAAGCCTATGGAGCAATTCTATGTTTTCCAGTAGGTTCACTATGAGTCAGAATTGAGTTGATGGCAGTGGCTTTTCATTCTTTGCTATTATATCATAACTTTGCTCCTTATTTTCCCTTTTTCTTGATTCTGTACCTATATACTAAATGTTGGTCTTATCTAGGAAGACTCTCTAGGTCCTTTTCTTTCTATTCTTAGAATAAAAATTCAATGATGATTTTGATAGAGTATTTGTTTCCTGCCAACTTCAGCAGCTAGCCAGTATTGGACATTACTTTAAACTCAGTAATAATTTTATGTAAGGTAAAATAAAATAAAATAAATTCATATTTTGTAGCATTTTACTTTTGTTGACAAACTGACCTATCTTTTTATCATATTTATAGTACATAATTTCTAATTTTCCTTTTGACATTCGATTGATAAAAATGTCTTAAACAAAATGTCTTATTTTTATGAGAAGTTTACTTCTTTGTTTTACTTTTTAAGTAGTCAGACTATTTAGTGTAGTGTTTCCCTTAGTGATTTTTGCTTCCATATTTTATTTTTAGGAAGTGGAATTTTCATTCAATAAGATGATAGCTATGAGTGAAAATAAGCCAAGACTGTGAGAAATTGATGAACTCTTATCTTAAAGACGTGTATAAGCAGAGAGGATAAATAGATTGAAGTAGAGATAAAAGCAAAAGTTGTATGTTGTTGTTATGTGCCGTGGAGTCGGTTCCAACTCACAGTGACCCTGTACAAGGTTTCTGAGGCTGTAAATCCTTACGGGAGCAGAAAGCCTCATCTTTCTCCCGCGGAACAGCTGGTAGTTTCAAACTGCTGACCTTGCGGTTTGCAGCCCGATTTGTAACCACTACGCTACCAGAGCGCCTTTAAAAGTTGTATAAATAAAGTAATTTTTAGAAGAAGAATCCTCCTCTCTGTGTGACATATAAATTGTTGTTAATTGTTGTTGAGTGGATTACAAATCATGGCTATCCCATATGTGCAGAGTTTTCAATAACTGTGACCTTTCAAAGGCAGATAGATTACTTTCAAGGCACCATTGGGTGAGTTCAAATTGCCAAACTTTTGGTTGATCATGAAGCACTTAATTTTGGTGATGGTGGAGGCTGTGCGGCGTGGAGTCAATCACAACTCATAAAAACCCTGTGTAGGGTTTATGAGGTTATAATCTTTTTGGGAGCAGAAAACCTCATCTTTCTCCTACAGAGCAGCTGGTAGATTTGAACTTCTGACCTCGTGGTTAGAAGCCCAACTCTTAACCTGATACACTACCAGCGTTCCTTTAACTGTGCTATTTTTGTTCTTAGGTGCCGTTGAGTCTGTTCTGAGTCCTAGCAACCTTGTGCACAACAGAAAGAAACAATGTCCCATCCTGTGCCATCCTTACAATTGTTATTAAGGTTGAGCCCACTGCTGCTGTGCTAACCCATCTCATAGGGAGATATCCTCTTTTTCACTAACCTTCTACCTTACCCAGCATGATACCCTTCTTCAAGGACTGGTCTCTTGTGATAATATGTTTGAAGTATGAGAGACAAAATCTCACCATCCTGGCTTCCAAATAACGTTCTGGTTGTACTTTTCCCAACACAGGTTTTTTGTTCTTCTAGCAGTTAATCTGTTGATGTTGTTAGGTGCCATTGAGTGGGTACCAACCAATAGCAACCCTATGTACAACAGAACGAAACATTGGCCAGTCCTGTGCCAACTTCATAATCCTTGCTACAGTTGAGCCCATCATTGCTGCCATTGTGCCAATCCATCTTGTTGGGGATCTTCCTCTTTTTTTCCTACCCTCCATTTTACCTTCAATATCCTTCTCCAGGGACTGGTCCCTTCTGACAATATGTCCAAAGTATGAGAGATGATGTCTAGCCATCCTGGTTTTCAGGAAGCATTATGACTGTACTTCTTCCAAAACATATTGCTTTCTTCTTTTGGCCATCCATGGTACTTTTATTATTGCCCTTCAATACCATAGCTCAAATGCATCAATTCTTATATGGTCTTCCTTATGCAGTGTCCAGCTTTCACATGCATATGAGGTTATTAAAAATACCATGGTTTGGATCAGGAGCACCTTAGTCCTCAAACTGACATATTTGCTCTTAATCATATGATACCTCTTGAAATGGTTGATCATTGACCATTTCTTTTTGGTACAGTGACTCTGTGTATTCCTTCCATCTTATTTTGAAGCTTTATGCATCATTCAATATTTTGCCCATAAAACCCTTCAATATTACAAGTTGAGGATTTAATTTCTTTTTCAGTTTCCTCAGTTTGAGGAATACTGAGCACATTCTTCCCTTTTGGTTTTCTAACTCCATGTCTTTGCACATTTCATTAGAATATTTTACTGTGTCTTCTTGAGCTGCCTTTTGAAATTTTCTATTCAGCTCTTTTGCCTACCGATTTCTTCCATTTGCATTATCATCTCTACACAGGATAGTAAGTTTTACAGTGTCTCCTGACAGCCAATTTGGCCTTTTCTTTCTTTCTTGTCTTCTTATTGACCTTTTCTTTCTTGTATGATGTTCTTGATGTCATCCTACAAATTCTCTGCTCTTCGGTCTTTAATGTCGAATGCATCAAGTCTATTCTTGATATGATTTCCAAATTCAGGTGGGAAATGCTCAATGTCATAACTTGGCTCTTATGGACTTCTTTCAATTTTATTCAGCTTCAGCCTGAACTTGCACACGAGCAATTGATGGTCTCATCCACAATCTGCCCCGATCTTGTTTTGGCTGGTGATATAGTGCGTATCCACTATCTCTTTCCACAAATGTAGTCAATTTGATGTCTGTTTGTTTCATATGGTGAGGACCATGTCTTCTTTTATGTTGTTTAAAAAAGGCATTTGCAATGAAGAAGTTATGGGTATTCAAAAAGTCTATCATGTGATCTCATGCATCATTTCTGTAATCAAGACCATATTTTCCTCCTACTGATCCTTCCTCTTTGTTTCCAAACTTGTATTATCAATACATCTTGAATGCAGGTTTGATCAATTTCTGACTGAAGAAATTCATAGAAATCTTCAATTTCATCATCACTGGTTTTAGTGGTTGGTGCATAAATTTGAATATTAATGGTATTAGCCAGTTTTCTTTGTAGTCATATGGATATTATCCTATCACAAACAGCATTGTCCTTTAAGACAGATCTTGATCTGTTCTTTTTTATGATGAAAGTGACACCATTTCTCTTCAATTTGCCATTCCTGACATAGTAAATCATGTGATTATCAGATTCAAAATGGTCAATGCCAGTCTATTTCAGCTCACTAATGCCTAAGATAGCAATGTTTATGCATTTCATTTCATTTTTTTATAACTTCCAATTTGCCTAGATTCATACTTTGTACATTCCATGTGTGATTATTCATGGATGTTTACAGTTGTTTCTCTTCATTTTTATTTGTGCTCCATCAGTAAATGAAGGCTTTACTCCATTCACATCATCACCATCAACTCTACTTTGAGAAGGCAGCTCTTCCCCAGTCGTATTTCGAGTGCCTCCCAATCTGAGGGGCTCATTTCCAGCACTATATCTGATATTATTCTGACACTCTTCATCATGTTGTTATATTCAATATTTTGGTGCTAACAGTGTTCCACTGCTATTCATAAGGCTTTATGTGACTAAATATTCAGAAGCAGTTTCTGCTTCTTCTTCTTCCTAATCTGTTTTCATCTGTAAGCTCAGCTGAAACCTGACCACTCTGTGACCCTTTGATATGTAAAATACCTATAGCATAGCTTACAGAATCATAGCAACATGTAAGCCAACAAACAGTATGACAAACTGATAGATAAGTGGTAGTTGCAGTCCATGGTGCTTTTAATATTCTTCTCCAACACCCTAACTCAAAAGCTTCAACTCTTCTATGGTCTTCCTTATTTACTGTTCAACTTTCAGAACATATAAGGCTATATAGAAAAACCATGGGTTTTGTCCTAAAGCTGGCATCTTTGCTCTTGTACACTTTAAATGGTCTTGTGCAGCAGATTTGCCTATGTTATTTGATTTTTTATCTGCTGCTTCCATTAGTGTTGGTGGTAGATTCGAGCAAAATGAAGTCTTTGACAACTACCATCCTTTCTCTATAATTCAAAATGTTATTTTTTGTTCAAATAGTGAGGGTTTTTGTTTTCTTTATATTGAGATGCAATCTATACCAAAGACTGTGCTCTTTGATCTTCATCAGTAAGGATTTTAAGTCCTCTTTACTTTCAGCACGCAAGCTTGTATCATCTGCATATCGCAGCTTGTTAATGAATCTTCCTCCACTCCTGATGCCATGTTCTTCTTCATATAATAGAGCTTCTTGAATTATATGCTCTGCATTCAGATTGATTTGAATAAGTATGGTGAAAGAATACAATCTTAGCTCACACTTTCCCAGTTATAAACCATTTAGTGTCCCTTCTTCTGTTTGAACGACTGCTTCTTGGTCTATGTACAGGTTTCTCATGAGAAAAATTAAGTGTTCTGGAATACTCATTCTCTGCAATGTGGTCCACACCTTTCCATAATCCACCTTGTCAAAAGCCTTTGCATAGTCAGTAAATCACGGGTAATCATCTTTCTGGTATTCTCTGTTTTTAGCCAAGATCCATCTGACGTCCTCGTCTAAATCTGCCTTGATCTCTGGCAGTTACCTGTTAATGTGATATTGTAGCCATCTTTGAATTATCTTGAGCAAAATTTACTTTAACTGTAGTTCCACTCAATGTTTTATAGTTTTACTGAAAAGTGTTGAAATGGCACAATACTTAAAATGTTTTAGGTTGTTATTGTTAGGTGCCCTTGAGTCATTTTTGACTGAAAGTGACCAGTGCATAACATAATATAAACTTGCCTGGTCCTATGCCATCCTCAGAACCATTGTGTTGATTGAGCCAATTGTTCCTGCCACTGTAGCAATCCATTTTGTTTGGGGTTCTTACTCTTTTCTGCTAACCCTCTATTTTTACAAGCATGATGTCCTTATCCAGAGACTTGTCCCTCCTGATAATATGGCCAAAGTACAAGAGAAAAAATTCTTTCTATCATTGTTTATAAGGAACATTCTGGCTGCACTTTGTCCAAGATAGATTTGTTTGTTCTTCTGGTAGTCCACAGTACCTTCAACAGTTTTCTCCAATACTGTAATTCAAATGTATCAATTATTTGACAGTCTTCATTAGTCATTATCTAGTCCTGGT
>NW_006408772.1:407077-412795 GCF_000296735.1 Chrysochloris asiatica | reverse complement strand
CTATTCATAAGGTTTTCAGTGACTGAATATTCAGAAGTAGTTTCTCACTCCTTCTTCCTAATCTGTCTTCGTCTAGAAGCCCTTCTGAAACCTGTCCATCCGGGGAGACCCTGCTGGTATTTAAAATACCGGTGGCATAGCTTCTGGAATCACAGCAATTCACAAGCCACCACAGTACAACAAATTGACAGATAAGTGGTTGACCCTCAGGTTGCCACCATCACCTGTCTGTCATGTATATATATATATAATTTGTCATTTCACTATTTTTACATGTCTATTTTAGTGAGTGTAATTATGTTCATCATGTTATTCAGTCATCACCACTATCCATTACCAAAATTTTCTATCCCCCTTGACAGAACTCAGTATCCCACAAGCAATGTTGTCATCAGTTGACGTTGAGTGCATTCCAACTCATGGTGTAGAACTCCCCAGAGATATTTCAAAGATGTAAACTTTCAGAAGCATATTGCCAAACTTGTCTTCTAATGTCTGTCTGGGTGGGTCTTAACTGTCAACCTTTTGACTAGTAGTCAAGCACTTAATCATTTGTGTGACTTAGTGCTCCTTCCATTGAACAATGAGTTCCCCCCTTTCTCTGTCCTCTACCTTTGCATAGTAATCACCAATAAACTTTGTTCTCTATACATTTGACAATTCTAAATGTTTCATTGAAACAGGATCATTCAATATTGGTCTTTCTGTGTCTGACTTATTTCATTTAGCATAATTTAAAATGTATCCAAAGTTTCATTCTAGTGTTTTATTACACTTTGATTTAGATTCTCAAACATTCTGAAAGCAAACAAAATTGTATACCCACATATAATCTAATTAGCTCACCTCACCAAAGGAATATGGATCTCTTCAACAGGAATAATCATTTCCTTGTTTCCACCTTTTTTGATGTGCCCTAAAAACCAGGGAGTGTTGATGTGGTGCTGTGGGGTAAAATCCTGGATTACAAGATCAGTTTGAACTACAAAGTTGGTGGTTCAAGTTCACCAGCCACTCCTTGGAAACCCCATTCAGGGTCTCTATGAGTCAAAATTGATTTGACAGCACCTAACAACAACAACAACAAATCAATGAGCTCAAGCTTAACTTGAGGTTGGTATAGTGGGGTTGGTATAGACTGAGCAGTGCTTCGTTCTGTTGTGCATAAGGTCACTCACTATGAGTCAGCACCGACCAGCAACAACAACAACAAAATCACAGCCAAGAAAGCCTATGCTCTCAGGTTGTTGAAAAATAGATCATGTGACACAGGCATACCTTTCCCACTTGGCCTTTTAGCAGTTCTACTGTGAAGCCTTGGCTGCCAAAACTACTCCAAATTGTATTGTTGTTGCAAAGTGCCATCAAGTTGATTTCAACTCATAGCCATGCTGTATAGGATTTCCAAGGAGCGACTGGTTGGTTTGAAACTGACTTTGTGATTAACAGTCCAGGACTTATCCTACTGGAGTCCTGGTATGGCTCTGCGCTTTAATGAGCCAGAGACTGCAAAGCTGTTTGAACTGCAAGGTTGGCAGTTCAAGCTCACCAGCTGCTCCTTGGAAACCCTATACTGGGTCGCTATGGGTCAGAACAGACTCAATGGCACTTAACAACAACAACTTATCCTACCAGTATTTCCACACACAGTACTGGTGGTGGTAGTGGTGTGCCACCAAGTCAGTTCTGACTCAGCAATCCTGTATAGAGTTTCTGAACCTGTAAATCTTTACGAGAGCAGAAAGCCTCAACTTTCTCCCATGGAGCAACTGGTAGATTTGAGCTTCTGGCCTTGCAGCACAGCTCACAATCCACTACACTACCAGTACTTGTTGTTGTTGTAAGATGCTATCGAGTCAGTACTGACCCATAGCAACTTTATGCACAACAGAACGAAACACTGCCTGATACTGGGCCAACCTCACTACTATTGCCACGCCTGAGTCCATCGATGCTGCCACTTGGCCATTCCATCTTGTTGGGGTCTTCCTCTTTTTCTCTGACCCTCCATCTTACCAAACATGATATCCTTCTCCAGTGACTGGTCCCGCCTGACAATATGTCCAAAGTATGAGAGATGAAGTTTGGCCATCTTGGCCTCTAAGGAGCACTCTGGCTGCACTTCTTTCAAAATGGATCTATTGGCTATTTTGGCAGCCCATGGCCCTTTCAATATTCTTCTCCAATACCATAACTCAAAGACATCAATGCTTCTACAGTCTTCCTTATTCACTGTCAAGCTTTCACATGCATATGAGGTTATTGAAAACACCATGGCTTGGGTCAGGCGCACCTTTGTCCTCAAGCTGACATCTTTGCTCTTCAACACTTTAAAAAGATCTTGTGCCTAAGATTTGCTTAATGCAATATGTCATTTGATTTCTTGACTGCTGCTTCCATAAGTGTTGATAGTTGATCCAAGAAGAATGAAGTCCTTGACAACTTCAATCTTTTCTCCATTGATAAGAATGTTGTTTATTGGTCCAGTGATGAGGATTTTTGTTTTCTTTACATTAATATGTAATCCATACTGAAGGCTGTGCTCTTTGATCTTCATCAGTAAATGTTTTAAGTCCTCTTCACTTTCAGCAAGCAAGGTTATATCATCTGCATATTACAGGCTGTTAGTGAGTCTTCCTGAAATCCTGATGCCATGTTTTTCTTCATAGAACACAGCTTCTCGTATTAGTTGCTCAGCATACAGATTGAATACATATGGTGAAAGAATGCAACCTTGTCACAAACCTTTGTTAATTTTAAACCATTCAGTGTTCCTATGTTCTGTTCCAACAACTGCCTCTTGGTCCAGGTACAGATTCCTTATGAGCACAATTAAATGTTCCGGTATACTCATACTTCTCAATGTTGTTCATAGCTTGCCATGATCCACACAACCAAAAGCCTTTGTGTAGTCAATAAAACACAAGTAAACATCTTTGTGATATTCTCTGCTTTAAGCCAAGATCCATCGGACATCAGCAATGATATCCCTTATTCCACGGCCTCTTCTGAATCTGGCTTGAAACTCTGGAAGTTCTCTGTCAGTGTATGATTGTAGCAGTTTCTATATTACCTTTAGCAAAACTTTACTCGCATGGGATATCAAAGAGATATCCCACTACCTGTACTAGAGACTCTTAATTTCTGCTATGTCTGGTTTCTAAGAGTCTTGGCGCTCTCCCAACCTGGATTTTGGCTGAAAACAATGAAATAACTCTTTGTATAATTCTGCTCAAACATATATCCCTGTTCACAAGCTTCTAGTTTTCTAATGTATCTCATTGGTCATTGCTGTGGTTGATATGGATTAGAACCTATGTTGTACAGGGGAAAATGTTTAGAAGTAGAAGACAGGGACTGAACTAATTGCTGCTTTGGTGATCTTGAAGAAATCTTTTTAGCTTTGGTAGTCTCAATTGAAAAAATAGGCATGATGATATTTACCCTGTAATTCTTACATAGATGTTGGGTGGACTAAGTGTTACAGGGTATGTTAAAGCCTTCTACAAACTGTACAGTGTTATAACAATGGAAGGCATTAATTATCATAGTTATTATTGTTAGGGTGACCTATGCTTAACCTTAACATCTCACCCTTTGTTCTTCCAAACCTGTTTAGAATTAGGTGGAGTAACCTTCAGTAAAGGACTACTCCCTAATTCTCCAGAGGGGCTATAAAATTGTCTTAAACTATCCACATGAGTCTTTGATTACAGTGTGCAAGTTTAATAAACATAGAAAGAATCCCAGCAATTAAGATGGTTTATCAAATATATATGTGTCATTTGTACTTAATTGAAATAATATACTCATCCTCTGGCAGGCATTTTGCCACTAAAATAGAAGTAACAGGGACGTGTGGAAAAGAGAGCTATCTATCTATATAGAGATCCCTTGGTTACCATTGTTGACAGGAAGCTCGAAAATGAGTAATTTTTGCACAGGAGCTTGACTGTCATAGAGAAGTTATCAACTATTGACAAGTTTAGAGCCATCTAATTTTGTTCAATTAAGACAATCAGACACACCCACTTCTTTAATCTAGTGTAATGATAATAACTAACATGGACTAAGCACTTGGCTATCTCTTTTCATCATAATATTTTCTGTAGGAATCTTCTCCATTTTACAGATATATAAAGTAAGGCTCTAATAAATGAAGTCATATTATGAGTAGCTGCCAATACATTCTGTCTGAACACAACCCAGGGTCTTTCCTCCACACATGCAACCTCCTTTCAGAGGCTGGTGAAGTTGTTAAGACCTTTTTAGAAGAAAGTAGCATGGAGGAAAAAGTGCTTGCTTTTTGTTCAGGATTGTGTGAGGTCCACATAATTGATTGAAAAAGGCACAATGACATGTATAAATGCATTTCCTTTTTTCTAAACTCATTGATGCACAGAATGAGTATTACTGCTTTGTCTTCTTGTTGTTATTGTTATGTGCGTGGAGTCGGTTCCGAATCATAGAGACCCTACACAGGGTTTCTGAGGCTGTAAATCTTTACGGGAGCAGAAAGCCTCATCTTTCTACCATGGGACAGCTGGTAGTTTCGAACTGTTGACCTTGCAGTGTTCACAGCCTGATTCGTAACCACTACGCTACCAGAGTTCCATGTATTGTCTTCTAGCATCTTCTTAATTGCCCGGCCCATAATAACTCTCAGTACATGCACTGAGATGCCATCCAACCTAGCAAGTAGGCAATGTAATAGATCACATACAGAATAGATTAAATAAGACATCAGTGGGATAGATATTGAAGATAATGTGTGGAAATTAAGAGATGATGGGAAAATTTTGTCTTATTTAGCTAATTATATCAGTCTTTGATTTACCTGTTTCAAAATCAATCTGATCAACTGTAAGAGAAGTCTTTAACTCCCTACCCCATATTCCTTCAGGTACATTTCATGTCTTTACAGAAAATAGAGCAAAGTATATTTAATTAATCAGCCATGATTTATCGTTCACTTTGGATCTAACACTTTTCTAAACATTACCATAGAAAAAGATGTGAAATGTAAAAAAGCACAATACGGGTGGCAGAGGTGTTAATGAGAGCTTGTGGCTGTTTTTAATTCTGATTATTTCTATTTTCTTCACAAAATGAAATCAAGACTATTAATTAAGGGCAAAGATGGAAGAGTAGATATTAAAGAAACTATGAGATCATTTTCTATTCCTCTTACTAAGAGAAAGACAGAATAACCAAATTTCCATAATGTCCAGGGAGGCCTGATGTCTTTCTTGAGATTGTTGTAATTGTTGCTAAGTGCCGTCAAGTTGGTTCCAACTCATAGCAACGATGTATAGAGTTTCTGAGGATTCCCGTGGGATTCAACCATCAATCTTGTGGTTAGAAGTCCAGTGCTTATCCTGTAGCACTACACTAGGACCTTTGAGATTAGTTGTCCTGAGTTTAAAATGAGATTTATCATTATAGTTGAGCATTTTATACCAGGCGTGTTTGTGAATGAAACATGAAGAAAGTTGTATTTAACCAAGATTAGGTTTTGCTATATGATTATGACAGAATGAAAGAGGTTACAGAACTGATGATGTTTGCCAGGAAGTTAATGTAATAAGCTACTATGGAATTTTAGCTTCTTAAAGGGTACAATGATGACACAAGGATAGATACTTTACGTGGATCATAAGCCCCAGTGATATTGTTGTTGTTGTTGTCAGGTGCCATCGAGTCGGAACCGACTCCTAG
>NW_006408772.1:405047-405511 GCF_000296735.1 Chrysochloris asiatica | reverse complement strand
AGTAAAAGGGTTGAATAGGAGAGTTTGAAGGACAGCTCAAGAAGACAAAGTATTAAATGGAATGTGTAAAGACCTGAAGTAAGAAAAACAAAAGGGAAGAACATTCTCAGCATTCATCAGCCTGAAAGAATTGAAGAAAAAAGTTAAACCTCAAGTTGCAATATTGAAGAATTTTGTAGGCAAAATATAGAAGGATGCATGTTTATGTTCAAACCTAGAAGAGAAAATCCTTCCATGTGGGTTTTCACCAAGAGACTGAAAAAGTGACTAAGAGACATTTCAGGAGACTTTATTATAGATAAACAGGTTTACAAACAGGGAAGTTTACTGACCAAGAATGAGAACAACTACTGTTTCCGGTGGTATTTGGCAGGATAGTCAAGTTTTTCTGCCCTGGGAGGTGCTTATGGGTTTGTTTTAAACTATGTGGCAAACAAGCTTCATATTCCAGGAAAGAAGGGAAG
>NW_006408772.1:403501-404827 GCF_000296735.1 Chrysochloris asiatica | reverse complement strand
TTGCCTGCTACTTCCTAGTACATAAGTAGCTAGTACACAGAAACACAGAGTTTCAGTATGCAGGGTCAGAGGTCTATCTTAGAGGGGAAAGGAGAGAGAGAGAAAGACAAAATGCCAAAGCTTTTCTCCTGACATTAGTGTGGCCATTTTGGAGTGTTTAGTTACATCACAGAAAGCATCAGAGAAGGTGGTAGGAATATACAGAGTCACTGTACCAAAATAAACTGGTCCGTGTTCAACCATTTCAGGACATAATATGTGATTAAGAATCACTGGTATTGAAGGAAGAAGTCTAAGCAGCACTGAAAACCGTGCCAGAAAAGCAGACACCAAGAACTGGCAGAATAGCAACTGATATGTTCAAAATGAATATAGCCCTGCAACACTCAATCTTCTGTGCTAAAAATTTGGAAAACAGCTGCCTGGCCAATTGACTGGAAGACTCATATTTGTGCCCATTCTAAAGAAAGGTTATACAACAGAATGTGGAAATTATTGAACAGTACTGGCTTGACAGCACGGAACAACAACGTCATTAATACGACATGCACATAAAATAATTTAAAAATGCTTGCAGCAATATACCAACAAGGACCTGCCAGAAATTCAAGCTGAATTCAGAAGAGGACATTAAATGAGGGACATCATTGCTGATGTCAGATCAATCTTGGATGAAAGCAGAGGATATCAGAAAGCTGTTGGCCTGTATTGTATTGACTATTCAAAGGCGATCACCTGTGTGGATCGTGATATGTTGTGAATAACATTGTGAAGAGTGAAATTTCCAAAAAAACTTAATTGTGCTCATGTGGAGCCTGTATTTAGACCAAGAAGCAGTCATTCGAACAGAACAATGGAATACTTCATGGTTTAAAATCAGTAATGGCATGTGTCATGGTTGTTCCTTTCTCCATCCTTATTCAATCTGAATGCTGAGCAAACAATCCAAAGAAGCTGGTTTATATGAAGTAGAACACCGTCTCAGGATTGGAGGAAGACTCATTAGCAACTTGCAATATGAAAATGATACAACCTTGCTTGCTGAAAGTAAAGGGTACTTGAAATACTCATTAAGATGAAAGACTACAGCCTTCAGTGTTGATTATACTTTAACATAATTTTTTTTTTTTGTAAATCCTAATAATAGGACCTATAAACAACATCACGATAACTTGAGAAAAGATTGAAGTTTCAAGGATTTCATTTTACTTGGATCCACAAACACTCATGGAATTTGTTGTTAAGTACCATTGAGTTGGTTCTGACTCATAACAACTCTATATAGGGTTTGCAAGGAGCGGCTGGTGAGCTTGAACCACCAATCTT
>NW_006408772.1:391323-402476 GCF_000296735.1 Chrysochloris asiatica | reverse complement strand
AACAACAACAATATATTGGGAAAATCTGCTTCAAAAGACCTCCTAAAAGCAAAAGCAATACTCTGAAAATTAAGTTGCGCCTAATCTAAGCCCTTGTAATTCAAATGATTTTTCATGCATGGAAAAGCTAGACGTTGAATGCTATATTTAAGTGTCATCCAGTCAGTGCCATGACTCATAATGATGGTGTATAGGATTTCTGAGGAGTGGCTGATGGGTTTGAATTATTGATTTTGCAGTTCTTTAAGAAGGAAGATCTACTGAAGATCCATTTCCCTATTTTATACCTAGTAATGTCCTGGTGTGGTGCTATAGGATAATGCACTAGACTGCAAGGTCATTTTGAATCATTAGGTCAGTTGTTCAAACTCACCAGCCACTCCTTGGAAACCCTATGCATCACTGATATGAGTCAGAAGCAACTCAATGGCACTCAGTAGCAATGCTGTATAAATATCTGTTCAACTAGCAAATGAATGTATTAAGTTTACCTCTACTTTCATTCACATACTGTTTGCTCATGTATATGCTAGATTTTCTTGTCTTTGCTTTTGCATCTCCTTCTGCTTTGAGTACACAAAACTCTTGCCTATATTCCTCCTCCACAGCCTTCAAGAGCTAGTTCAAAGGATACCTTCTAAAGCAAAACTATTTGCATCTACTCATCTTTCACATTAAACCGACCACAATTCTATTTTAATATCTATCGCTTATCGACGGCACTTAACAACAACAACATACTAGTTATTTAATGTGTCTCTAGATTACACATCCCTAAAGACAGAAGTCTATGTCTTATTCATTTTCTAATCTTTAGCAGTAGATGTTTGATTGACACACAGAAGACATTCCAAAATGTCAACTGCAAGAGTTCTCAATTGTTCATGGTCATGTTTATGTTATATATAAATGTGATATATATGTCTTTCATCAGTTCTTGCCTGTGACCCAGCTCTAGCCCAGCTCTTCTAAAGATAATTCAGCTGTTTGAAGATTGGAATGCTCTTTTCTTGTCACTAAGCAAAGAGTACCAAACCAGAATAATTTTAGATCTCTCCAGAAATCAAGAACTCTGAATGTGTCATCTGAAATGGCACAAACATGACACTTGAGTTAAGACTGATGTATGTTGGGATGGGAAGAATTGCCTCTAGATTCTCCTTTGTCTAGACCTCAAAGATACCTGGATCATCCCCACTCATTCCAGATCATTGATGTCCTAAGGGACTCTTTTTTTTTTTTTTTTTTAAAGCACCTTCCTTTAGTCTTTATTCTCTTCCTGATTATAAAAATAACATATTTACAATAAAATTCATATTTACAAATAAATTCATATATGATAGAAAACTCAGAAACAGAAATTTTCCCCAGGATCCACTCAGGTGATTACCACTCCCCTTAATAAATACTCTGACAAGTTTCCTAAGCACACGTTGGTAAATAAAAACAGTAAGCAGAATTAAGTGGAATCCTACACCTACATGTCATTTTACCCTTGTAGTCGCTGAAAAGTATTTCATCCTACCACTGGTTCTCAAGAGAGCTCCATGCATTACTTTCCAGAGGAGATCCAACTACATCTTGCATTTAAAAAAAAAAAAGCTAAGATATTATTATTGCCCAAAGTATTAAAGGTATCATTGGATGAGGGGAGAAAAAGGAAATAAGAAATGAGCTTGATGAAGACAACAGTTCAGAAAATCATCAGTTAGTAAAATAAACCCCTAACTCCCAATTCTAGCAAATACCATAATTTGACTTTAAATTTCAACTTTGGGGAACAATCACCTCTTTATCAATCAATACAACTGTAAAAGTTACTTCTACAAATCTTTCTCAAGATCATGACATAAGGATACTGCTTGGAAGTTCTTGGATTCTCAGGGAAATAAACTGAAAGCATGGGTTGTAGCATATGAAAGAATCATCTGTGTGGTAGCAGCGGCAGGGGAGTCCAGAATAGATTTCAGCTTTTGGTAGAAAAAAATTTTGATTCAACCTCACTCAGCTGCACTTGTAATGTTTCCAAAACATCTTCCATCTATTTTAGAGATTTTTCTATCTCAACTCTGCTTTCAAGATTAAAAAGCTGCTTATCTTCTGACACATTTTGCTTTTCAGAAGACCCTAAAATATAACTTTCAGTGGCCTTGGCACGAAGGTAAAATAAGTATCTTTTGAAATCAAGTTTCTTGGGTATGTACCTATAAATATAGCCAAGCTGGAGGGAACATCCTGTACAACATAGAGTCTCAAGAATGAGACCATCTTCATTTTTACGTTTAGATAGTTCCAACTCCATAGCAACATTACGGGAAACACAGTGGAGCAGGATGTAGTCAGGGTCCTCTTGTTTCGCCACCCAGCTCAGTGAGTCCCCAGAGGCTGCTGGCACCCAGAAAACAGGAACACCAGTGCCCTCTCCTCCTACATTTCCTTGCCCCATGCCTCCTCCGTGTGGGCCGAAGGTTTCCAGCCTTCAGAATTCCACATGCTGGTCCTCTCCTGCAGCAGCAGCTGGTAGCTCGAGTCTTGGAAGATCTGCTAGACCAACAGCGAAGAGTCACTGACTTGCCCTTGCCCATGTCACACATACAACTAATAGAGGAGCATCTTTTGTGACAATATAGCAACTAGCCACCCACCATTGCCTACAAATACCCTGCGTCCCAGAGTGCTACAAGAAAAACCCCAAGGGACACTTCATCTGATATATTTCATCATTTATCCAAAAGAATCAACAGATCTTTGTTGGGAAAAGTGCAGCCAGAGTGTTCCTTGGAGGCCAGGATGGCCAAACTTCATCTCTCATACTTCAGACATATTGTCAGGAGGGACCAGTCACTGGAGAAGGATATCATATTTGGTAAGGTGAAGGATCAGGAAAAAAGAGGGAGACTCCCAGAGAGATGGATTGGCAAAGTGGCAGCATCAATGGGCTCAAGCGTGGAAACAATTGTGAGGTTGGCCCAGGACTGGGCAGTGTTTCATTCTGTTGTGCATAGGGTCTCTATGAATCTGTACCGACTCGATGGTACCTAACAACAACAACAGCAACTTTCTGCTTTACTACTACCAGATAGTGATCTTTGAGAAAATGATTTCTTCTCTTTCAACAGAACTAGAATCAGCAGGTACCTTTTGCTTTCAGAAACATATTTCTGTCTAGTTTCTCTCTAGATTAGATCTCCCCGGTCCACCATGCCTGGCCCCTTCTCAACTATCTCAGCTCTATAATTGCTCAAATTTTATCTTTAGACCATGGGTCTTGACACTGAGATGGGGACAGAGCTTTGTCATATTTTTCTGAATCCACAGGGTTTTCTATATGTCAGTCATTTGCATGCCATTTTCATGGTTTTTTGTTTTTTTTTTTTGCCATTTCTGCATGCCATTGAGACTATTATTTTAATATATTTCCTTAAATTGACTACTATTTTACTGAAATAAAATGTAGGCTTACTCTATACAATATGATCAATTTAAAAACTCAGATTTGAAATCATATAACCTTTTGAACTAGATATTTATCATATGCCACCAGCTGTTTTCATGACAGATGTCCAAAATTAGAGGACCTAAGTTGTCACTTTTTGGTTGTTAATTATATTGATTATCTCTTCTTGGCTTTGCTAATCACTCCTTCTTTATAATTCTTTATTCTTGTTCCTTTTCTTAAGCACACCCCATTGTAGACGCCTTTCATATACATTACAAATTACTTGCCTCATAACAGTGGAATGTGGATTTAAGCAAAAAGGTGGAAAGGGGGCCCAAACAGACAAAATCCTAGGTGTGTCTTGCTTCATGTCTAATTTTGAGGTTCTAGTAATGGTTCTGTGACTATGTATTTTCACACCAGAATGAGAAGAGTAACCAAAATGTCCCCACTTTCTAAGGCTCACTGTGATTTCAACCACATGATCTAAAGCTATAGTATTGATTCATTTACAACAACAAAAACTTTCTAAAATTTGAAGTTCAGTGGGCCAGGAAATACATGAAACAGTATATTCAGTAGTCAAATATAGTATAATACTTACCTTTTGATTAAAATAGAAAGTCAGATGTCAAATGTATTGTTATTACTAGTAATTTTTTTCTATTTTTCTTAAAGGAAAATAAATTCAAATGTTACCCAAAACAATACAAGCTCACCATGAATTCCAGGAAATGATTCTATACCACAAACAAACAAAGAAACATGAGACTTTGATTCTGGTGTTCAAATCCTATCTATTTTTTAATATGCAACTCTCTTTTAAAAGGCCAGTGATACTAAATGGAAGAACAAGCTCACTGAGACCATGGATGATTGTCCTTATTATCACAGCTGTTGTCTTGGTTCTGGCAATAATTATCGGTCTCCTGGTTTATTTTTTGGCATATGGTAAGTATCTATTTCATTGTGCTTTTTAAAGAATTTGAGGACCCACTGAATTTATTTCAAAAGCTTGATTTTTTCAGTATATCCAAAAAAAAAATTTTATTCAAATAAATGTTTGCACATTTGGGAAATGACAATCCTTTATATATAAAAAGCACCTCTAGCATTAAAAATTTGCTTATTTCACGATAATATTATCTCTTGAGTGATATAACATTTAATATGAATTAATAAATCTGTATCCTATGTTATTTTGTGGTTTAATATATTTAGTAAACTGAATAGAAAATATTTTAGTAACAACTCTACCTTTGAGGTCAACATATGAGACTAAGCTACATCCTGTCATTATTTAATTAGCAGCTTAAGGTAATCAGTTATCACTAATAAGTGGCCATTGCATCAGGACATAACTGATGACTATGCGAATATATGGAGTCCTGGTGTGGCACTGTGGGCTAATGCATCAGACTGCAAAGCCATTCGAACTGCAAGGTTGGAGGTTCAAGCTCACCAGGTGCTCCTCACAAACCCTATACAGGGTCACTATGGGTTGGAATAGACTCAATGGCACTTAAAAACAGCATGTGAGTATCTGATCTTAAGAAAGGGTGAGAGGGACATAATGATCAGCAGCTATTGAATGTTTAATTTCCAGAGTTCACCTATTCTATACATTTTTTTGTGTTGTCCCCTCCACTTCTCACATGACCTAAATTAGATCTCATTTTATTCTCCCTTCCAGATCAGAAGCCTTATTATTACCAGGCTTCCTTCCAGATTCCCAGTATTCAATACAATCCTGATTTCTCAGTAGAACACTCAAAAAGTGGGACTGACCTAAAACAAAATATCCATAGTGAGGTAAGTCTGAACTTCGCATTATCGCATTCTGATAATACTACTGTGAAGAACGAGGTTTGAGCAAGTAGCAAATTGAGAGCATGTCTAATTGAATCTACATTAGCATTGCCTGATAAAATACAGTATGCTCAATTAAATTTGAATTTTATATTATACTGAAAATATTCCCATGAAATATTGAAACATGCTTATACTAAACTTTATGTCTCCACTTATCTGAAATCAAAATTTAATTAGGTATCCTATATTTTTATTTGGTAAATCTGGTCATTCTAAAATATATTATTTAAAAACATATTATGCAAAGATAATTGCACCAGAAACTGAGCAACATAAATTCAACAGACAAGTAAGTAGTTCAAATACAAAGCAATTTATTAGTTATCTGGAAAGATAACACAATAATTGGGGTACCAACAGTATCACTTTACATCATTTACTAAGCACTTACTATGTGCATGATTCTGATACATTTTCCATTAGGTGACATAAAATCCAACCCAACCTACTGTCAACCAGTCCATTTTACTTACTGGTTTTCTAAGACTGTACATATTTACAGAAACAGACACCCTTATCTTTCTCTCACAGCAGCTGGCAGGTTTGAACCATTGACCTGTAGTTAATAGCCCAATGCCCAACCCACTATATTCCAGGAAATATACCATAGAAAACACATATAGGCTCTGCATTGAAGACTTTAGTTATGTATGTGGCCACAATTGAAAACAGCATTATGAGCCAAAAATGACAGATGATTCCTGTCAGGATGAGAAATATTTATTCAGCCTAAACAAAAACAGCAGGTGATAGAGTGAATTGAAGGATTAAACTGAGTGGGACTGGCATGTGCTTTTGTTTGTTTGTTTTGTTTCTATGATAGTTGAACAACAGGATGTATATAATTAATGCCACTGAACTGTACTTACAAAGATGATTACTGTTGTCACATGCCTTTAAAAGTTGGTTCTGACTCAGTGACCCTATGCACAGCAAAAGAAAACATTGCCTGTTTCTATACCAGCCTCACAATTACTGTTACGTTTCAAACTATTGTTGCTGCTGCTGTGTCAATCCATCTTGTTTGGGATCTTCTTCTTTTTCACTGATGCTCCACTTTTCAAACCACGATGTCCTCTTCTTCAGGTACTGGTCCCTCCTAATATGGCCAAAGTACAAAAGATAATGTCTCATCATCTTCACTTCCAAGGAGCATTCTGGCTGTACTTCTTCCAAGACAGATTTGTTTGTTCTTCTGGCCATGGGCACACAGTCAATATTTTTTATCAACACCATAATTCAAATGTATAGAATAAAATACAACTCAAAGTTAAAGATGGTAGAAATTTGTTGTTGTTATTAAGTGCCATTGAGTGATTCTGACCCATAGTGACCCTGTATGGGGTTTCCAGGGAGCAGCCGGTGAGCTTGGATCACTGACCTTGTGATTCAAACTGACTCTGCAGACTAGCACATTAGTCCATAGCACCACACCAGCAAACATAATGGATATCAGAAAAGAATTTAAAACTTACTCTTGAGTGTAGAGAAGCTAAAGCAACTGGAGGAAATTAGGGAGTAAAAGAACTGAACAAAAATTTCAAAGGGCAGCTTGAGAAGACAAAGTCTGGTATTATAATGAAACGTGCAAAGAATTGGAGTTAGAAAACCAAAAAAGAACACTCTGAGCATTTCTCATGCAGAAGGAACCTCAGTTTTCAGTACTGAAGGATTCTCTAGGCAAAATACAAAATGATGCAGGAAATATCAAAAGAAGACAGTAGGAATACAAAGAATCACTGTATCAAAATGAATTGGTCAATGCTTTACAATTTTAATAGGTATCATATGATCACGAACCAATGGTATCAAATGAAAAAGTCCAAGTAGCACTGAAGGCATTGATGAAAAATAGGTTTCAGGAATTAATGGAACACTAATTGAAATGTTTCAACAAACTGTGTTGAAATACTGAAGATACTTACCATCTATGTCAAGAATTTGGAAGATAGATACATACTGGAAGGGGGATCCATAAGTGTGTCCATTCCAAACAAAGGTGACCCATCAAAATTAGAAAACCATCAAACAGTTATCATTAATACTGCAAGCAAATACAATTTTGCTGAAGACCATAGAAGAATTGTTGCTCTTGAGTTATGGTGTTGGAGGACAACATTGAAAGTGCCATGGACTGCCATCAAGTCGGTACCGATTCATAGTGACCCTCTGCACAACAGAACAAAATACTGCCTGATCTTGGGCCAACCTCACAATTGTTGCCATGCTTGAGCCCATTGATGCTGCCATTTTGCCAGTCCATTTCACTGGGGGTCTCCCTCTTTTTCTCTGATCTTCCACCTTACCAAACATGAATTGAGTTTGGATTGACTTGATAGCAGTGGATTTTATACAACTCCTTGTTATATATATCTCCTTGTCATGGTTTTCCCAGTAGGATCACAAATGGACCAAACCTCTCTGAGGCTATAAGTCAGAGGGCTGTAACTCACCTCACTGACATAGTTTATTGACCAATCCCTGCAAAGTGCATATTAATCAGAGGGCAGACTGCAGCCCAGGAACTGACAAAAAATATCACACCAGGTTGTTTAGAGTTTACCCAGGAAATGCCAATCAACCTGGTAAAAGATTCTCTAGAGTAGAAAATGAGGGCAAAGATAATTTCTCAGGATTTAAGAAGAAATGTTCTCAAATGTTTTTCCAAAAAGCAAGACAAAAATACTATATAAAAGAATTCATTTCACCACACTACTTAATGCCTCAACTACAACACAAGGATAATTTTATCTACCTCCCAAAGATATTATGAAGATTAATTAATATTATAAACACAGATTGTGAAAAGTAATGTGTTAAAATAAATATTAGCACCAGTTTTCTGTTCTCTCACAGAACTTTCTATGTACTTCTTAGAGCATTTACTAGTTTGTTACATTATTTTAAAAACTGTATGTCCATAAACCACCCTTAATGTGTTACTTTATTTATGCTTAGGGTTGTGCCTTCTTCTTAAATTTCTGGTGCCTTTCTCAGTGTCAGCCATGTAGTAGGACCATAAAAAATACTTGTCAAAGTGATTAATAGTAAATAAATTGTCATTCTACTAATATTGGTTGTGTCCCCTAAAGTATATGTGCAGACAACAAAAATAAACGAAATACAATAACCTAAAGCTCTGGTAGCATAGTAGTTATGAATCATGCTGCTAACCTCAGGGTCAGCAGTTCAAAACTACCAGCTGTTTCATGGGAGACAGATGAGGCCTTCTGCTCCCGTAAAGATTTACAGCTTCGGAAATCCTGTACAGGGTCACTATGAGTCAGAACCGACTCCATGGCACATAACAGCAACAACAAACCTGGGGTAAGAATTTTTTTTTCTATAAAGGGCCAGATAAGAAATATTTTCAGCTTTGTGGGCCATACATTTAATGTTCAGTGACTCATCTCTGTGGTTGTAACACAAAAGCAACCATAGACACACTGTAAACAATCAAGTGCCGCTGTGTTACAATAAAACTTTATTGACACTGAAATTTGAATTTCATATAAATGTTACGGGCCCAAAACTATTATTCTTCTGTTTGTTTTGTTTTTTACAACCATTTAAAATGTAAAGATCATCGTAGATCATGAATCATACAAAGTAAGGCGACAGGCCAGATTTGGCTCAAAGGCCATAGTTTGCTGACCCCACATTTAGACTATGGGTTTCAGTTATAGCAGATTTCCTAGGATAAAAGATTAAAATCAATAGTAAAATGGAGTTTAGAAATTATCTGTAGATTTCTTTACCCACTAGTTATGTATTCAATTATAGTGGATACCATATTACTCATAAAGCTGTGATTTAAAGGAAAATATAAACAAGAAATAATAGAATTAGAATGGAAAAGGAAGAGGCGCGAAGATATTAGATTCTAAAATCTAGAAGTACAAGTACCAAAAAATGTTAACATTAGTTTCTCTAAATAAGATTTAGTAATGATTTTAATACTTTAAATTATACTTTCTAATATTGTTCATTTTTTCAAATTATGAGTATGAATTAATTTTATAATATACACACATTTGTCATATGCATATTTCATATAATTTCCTTTTAAAAGTTGTCATTCACAGATAATTTAAAAGGTAAATCATGGTGATTTTGAAAAATAACAATTTCTCAATAAACTTTCATTCACCAACCTGTCTATTATATTATATCACAGGGTATTTCACCAAAGAAAATTTCATAAATTGAATCAGTGGAATGAGACACTTGTTCAACATACACCAATATCTAAGTTTGCCAACTCATCTTTTCTGACTTAATTTGAGACTCAGTATAAAAGAAGGTTTGGAATAGGATCATTCCTTTATCCTGACAAGACAGTTTGATGAGTCAATTGTGATGCAACAAATTGTTGTTTTAAGTAAAAAACAATTTGTTTCAGGAATTTATCCCACAGAGAAATTGTCCCTCTAGGAAGTTTAAAATGACAGTAAAATGACATTAATAGTCGTATCCTATTTTAAGTAATCCTTTCATATGTTTTATTTTAAAATAAGTATGTCTTATGAATATTCAAAGATATTCTGAAATAATAAATATTTCCACTCCCTCATTTGCCATGGTATCAAATTTTGGCCTGAAAAACTGATTGTACAATCACATCCATGAAGATGATAATTTTAAGCTTGAATAGTAGTGGATGAAAAATAGGTGATAAATCCATTTACACTGAGCTTTCAAAAATACTCAAATTCTGAGTCCCCATCCACAACTATGATACATTTTATCATAGTTAACATCCAATTTCATTTCATTTTTTAAATTCAGCTTTTTATATATCAATCAATTTTGACCATAAGACAGCTTGTTCCATTATCAATGATCTTTATGAGAACAGAATTATGCCCAAATGAGTTTCTAAGAATTGCTGTTGTTAAGTATCATGGAATCGGTTCCAACTCATAGTAACCCTGTAAAGGGTTTCCGAGGCTGTAAATCTTTACAGGAGCAGAACGCCTCATCTTTCTCCCGCGGAACTGCTGGTAGTTTCGGACTGCTGACCTTGAGGTTGGCAGCCCGACTCGTAACCACTATGCTATAGTTATACCCAAATACCAAAATAGATGCTGTTCGAGACACAGCAGGTTTTATACAAGAATATTTGTGACATATTGAAACTAATATTTAACAAATTTCTGTTCTGTTGTATTTTTTTCTTTTTCAGATAGATACGATATTTCAAAAATCCAGTTTAAACCACCACTACATCAAGTCACATGTTGTCAACTTTAGGTAATCACAACTAATTAATTTGTACGATGAAAAGGCAAGTTTATGTTTAGTTAGTTATCAGTTATTTATTTTGGAGACAAGTTCTAAAAATTTTAGATACATTAAAAGTAAATCTAGTTTAACATTATTACATTTAATTGCTATTACTTCTGTATGAAGTACCTATACTGAGAATTTCTTAACTTGGGTAGAGATGAAATATTTTCTACTGGTTGTTGTTTTGAAGACTTTTGCATATTGATTGGATTCTTACAATCATTAACTGCTTATCTCAATTTTATTATTTTTTTCCTTAAAATCAGCAGCTTTTATAATTTCAAAAGTATAAAATATGTATTCATAAGCACACCTACAGATACAACATTAATAAATTTAATAGGCATTTTAAATATATTTCCAAGAAAAAAAAATACAAGGGTAAATTTAAAAAAAAAGAATTGTTACTAAGGTTTTAGTTAAAACATGTTGAGTGTGCTGTTGAGTTGGTTCCAACTCAGCGATCCTGTATAGAGTTTCCAAAAGTAGCTGGTGGGTTTGAACTGAGGTTATCAATACAGTGTTTATCCTACAGTACATACACAGGTTTATT
>NW_006408772.1:389143-390933 GCF_000296735.1 Chrysochloris asiatica | reverse complement strand
AATAATTAATAATCATGGTTAGACTTTTTTCTAAGGATATAGGAAGAAGACTACAGTGGTTTATTATGAACACATTCCAGGAAACTTGAAAACTACATTGGTTAAAAAAAAAAAAAAAAAAATTGCCAGGGAATATGCACCAAGGATGTATTTTTCCTGCACAACAAAGCATCTGCTCATTCTTAGAAGTTAACAAGGGCTGTTTTACAAGAATTTTGCTGGAACAACTGCAGCCCTGATCTTGCTCCTTCAGATTTGTTTATTTTTTCCCCTTCAAAATTCAAAGAACATTGAAATGGAGCATAATTGGAACACATCAAGTATGACCAAACTGTCATTCTGACATGTAGAGTTGCAGGGGAGGAGGGAGTAGTAGAGAGAGGGAACGAATCACCACCTTCAAAAGTATATAGATGAAGGATATGTTTAGAAACAATAACTTCACATTTTGCTATTTTTGTTTAATAAAAGTTTCTATGAATCATAGCCATGTACTTTGTCTTACCCTAATATGATAGAACATTCAGATATTCTTTTCTTCATGAGTATGAGCAAATTTTGCAAGTAGAAATAATTCAGATATTAAACCCATTGATGCACAGTGACCCTATAGGACAGGGTAGAACTGCCCTATAGGGTTTCCAAGGCTGTAAATGTGTACAGACCTTGAAGTTAGTAGCCAAGTGCTGTAAAGATTATAAGACAGCAGTGGGTTTTACTTTAACATATAATGGGGGAAAAAACGTATGCCACTAAAATGTGTGAACTATTTTTGTTATAGAGTCCTGTTGTGGCACTGTGGGTTAAGGCACTGGACTGCAAGGTCGGTTTGAACAGCAAGGTCACTAGCTGCTCCTCAAAAACCTTATATAGGATCTCTATGAGTTGGAACCTAATCTAAAGCACTTAACAGCAACAGCATTTTTGTTACAACTTTTTCAAGATATGACTAATATTTAAGCAATATGCTGTATATGAAACATAATAATGATTGTGGCAGTGGTCTAACTCATTTATTCCGGTATTTTGTTTTTCAGGTCAAGTAACGATGGTTTGAAAACCGATGTATTGCTTAAATTTCAGTTTGCTTCTAACAATGGAGGCACATTAAAGAAGCAAGTTGATGACATTTTATATCAGAAGTTAAAATCAGATGAAAGCTTCTTGAAGATAGATACATCATTACCTTATCTTAGAGGCAAGAAGCCCTATTTTTCTTCCCTTGTTGCAATTTATCCTTTTAACAATCTATGGGGAAAGCTTCTTTATTTTGCCACAAAATGAAGCCACTTTTCAGTGTCAAATCTGACATCTACTTGATAATTAACAAATCCCCACACAATCAATCCCACAGACCATATCCCTTTAATGAATATGGAATTAATTATAAAATAGGAGTGGTATAATAATTCAAATATAAGAGTATTTCTTCCATCTTTTAAGAGACTTTAGTGGAATTGTTTGAATTGTCCTGCATATGATTAAAACAAAACAAAGCACTATGTTCTACTATAGACATATAGTGATATACCAACAATCACTGCCAATTTGATGCAAAGGTTAGAAACAAAGAGGAAGGCTCAGTAGTTGGAAAACATGGCCTTTGTGACAGAAATGATGCTGAAGATCACATGATGGAATTCTGCAAAACCAATGATATGTGCATTTCAAACATCTTTTTTTAACAGCATAAGAGATGGCTATATACATGCAACTTACCAGATGGAATACAGAAATCAAATTGACTACATCTGTGGAAAGAGAAGCTGGAAAAGCTCCATATCATCAGC
>NW_006408772.1:387299-388198 GCF_000296735.1 Chrysochloris asiatica | reverse complement strand
TGAAGGATATCATTGCTGATGTCAGATGGATCTTAGCTGAAAGAAGACAGTACCAGAAAGATGTTTACTTGTGCTTTATTGACTACACAAAGGCCTTCGATTGTGTGGATCATGAAAGCTGTGGGCAACATTGCAACGTATGAGTATTCCAGAACACTTAATTGTGCTCATGAGGCACCTATACATAGACCAAGAGGCAGTTGTTTCAACAGAACATGGAAACACTGGATGATTTAAAATTAAGAAAGGTGTGCGACAGGGTTGTATTCTTTCATTACACTTATTCAAACTGTATGCTCAGCAAATAATCCATGAAGCTGGGTTATATGTAGAATAACGTGGCATCAGATTTGAAGGATGACTCGTTAACAACCTGTGATATGCAGATGATACAACCTTGCTTGCTGAAAGTGAAAAGGACTTAAAATATTTACTTATGAAGGTCAAAGAGCACAGCCTTCGGTATGGATTACATCTCAATGTAACGAAAACAAAAATTCTCACCACTGGACCAATAAGAAACATTCTTATCAATGGAGACAACATTGAAGTTGTTAATGACTTCATTTTTCTCAAATCAACCATCCAAACTCATGGAAGCAACAGTCAAGAAATCAAAGTACATATTGCATTAGGTAAATCTGCTGCACAAGACCTTTTTAAAGTGTTGAAGAGCAAAGATGTCAGCTTGAGGCCTAAGGTACACCTGACACAAGTCATGGTTTTTTCAATAACCTAATATGCATGTGAAATGTGGACAGTGAATAAGCAAGATCATAGAAGAATTCATGTATTTGAGTTATGGTGTTGGAGGAGAATATTGAAAGTACCACGGGCTGCCAAAAGAACAAACAGATCTGTGTTAGAAGAAGTACAGCCAGAGTGCTCCTTGGAGACCT
>NW_006408772.1:384772-386684 GCF_000296735.1 Chrysochloris asiatica | reverse complement strand
CCGATTCGTAACCACTACGCTACCAGAGCTCGTGCTTTATTGACTGTGCAAAGGTTTTCACCTATGTGGATTGTAACAAAGTATAGATAACATTGTGAAGAATGGGTATTCCAGAACACTTCATTGTCCTCATGAGGACCCTATATATAGACAAAGAAGCAGCCAGTAGAATAAAACAAGGGGATACTAAGATTTTAAATCAGGAATGGTGTGTGCTAGGGCTTTATACTTTCATCATACTTATTCAAACTGTATGCTGAGAAAATAATCTTTTAAAAGCTGGATTATATGAAGAAAATGGCATCAGAATTAAAGGAAGACTCATTAACAACCTGTGATTCAGATAACACAATCTTGCTGACTGAAAGCAAAGAGGACTTGAAATACTCATTGATGAAGATAAAGGCTACAGCCTTAAATAGATTGTACCTCAATGTATAAAAACAAAAATCCTCACAAATGGATCAATAAATAACATAATGATAAATGGAGAAAAGATTGAAGTTGTCAAAGACGTACTTTTGCTTGGATCCACAATCAACACTCATGGAAGCAGCAATCAAGAAATCAAATGGCATATTGCATTAAACAAATCTGCTGCAAAATATTTCTTTAAAGGGTTCAAGAGCAAAGATATTAGTCTGAGGACTAAGGTGCACCTGACCCAGGCAATGGTAGTTCAATAGGCTCATATGTATGTGAAAGTTGGACAAAGAATAAGGAAAACTGTAGAAGAATTGATATATTTGAGTTATGGTATTGAAGAATAATACTGGAAGTAGTGGACTGCCAGAAGAACAAGCAAGACTGTGTTGGAAGAAATACAGCCAGAATGTTACTTAGAAGCAAGGATGGTGAGACTTTACCTCTCATACTTTGGATATACTGTCAGCAAGGACCAGTGACCAGAGAAGGACAGCATGCTTGAAACCGTGTAAGCTCAGCAAAAAAGAGAAAGACCTCCAACAAGATGGATTGAAACAGTGGTGTCAACAGTGGGCTCAAATATATCAACAATTATCAACAATTGTCAGGATGGTACAGAGCAGGTTCAGTCTGTTGTGCATAGGGTCACTATGAGTTAGAACTGATTTGATGGCACATAACAACAACAACCATAATCCTTCCTATAGAACGTAGGATAAGATTGGCCTATGGCATGGAGGAAGTAGAGGAGAAGGAAGATGTCAGACCTCAATAGTAATTGTCTCAGCACAGAGACATTAACTTATTAGCAACCCAGACATAAAGAGCTGGTTAAAATATGAGTATGAGATTAAGCAAAGTTCATTATAATTACAACACTGTTGTCAGTATTACAAAAATTATCTTTAAAGCTGTCACATTTTACTAGAATTTAAGTTATGAAATGAATAAGTAAGATAGAAAGTTTGACAGTGAATTATAATTATCAGTAAATAAGGCACTGTGGGGAAAAGCACCAGACTGAAAGGTCACTTTTAACCATGAAGTTAGCAGTTCAAACTCACTGTCATTCCTTGGAAAACCTATAAAGGGTCACTATGAGTCCACACTTAACAATAACAACAATTCCTCTATTGCTTTCCCAAAAACTGTTCCAGAGGCTTATGTATCTCCACCTATTTAGTCCTTTTATTTCTTTCATTGTCATTTTATACTTTTTTGTATACATATCCTATACATCTTGAATAAATCAATACCAATATATTTCATTTCCTTTGGAACAATTATAAATGCTATTGCATTTTTTTTATCTTGATTTCCACATGTATACAATCACAAATTGAAGAGGAATGGTGTTACATTCATTGTCAAAAAGAACATATCCAGACCAGTCATGAGGTACAATGCTGTCTGTGATAGGATAATATCATGCTTGTACCTGGAAGCCCAGTCAATACCATTATTATTCAAATTTATGCACCAACCA
>NW_006408772.1:373006-382872 GCF_000296735.1 Chrysochloris asiatica | reverse complement strand
TTATTCAAACTGTATGCTGAGAAGCTGGGTTCTATGAAGAAAAACATGGCATCAGGACTGGAGGAAGACTCATTAAGAACTTGCGATATGCAGATGATACAGCCTTGCTTGCTGAAAGTGAAGAGGACTTAAAACATTTACTGATGGAGATCAAATAGCACAGCCTTCAGTATGGATTACATCTCAATAAAGAAAACAAAAATCCTCACTATTGGACCAATAAATAACATTCTTATCAACAGAGGAAAGATTGAAGTTTTCAAGGACTGCATTCTTCTTGGATCAACTATCAACACTCATGGAAGCAGCAGTCAGGAAATTAAATGACGTATTGCATTAGGCAAATCTGCTGCACAAGACCTTTTGAAAGTGTTGAAGAGCAAAGATGTCAGCTTGAGGACTGAGGTGCGCCTGATCCAAGCCATTGCATTTTCAATAACTTCATATGCATGTGAAAACTGGGCAGTGAATAAGGAAGACCATAGAAGAATTGATGCTTTTGAGTTATGGTGTTAGAGGAGAATATTGAAAGGGCCAGGGGCTGCCAAAAGAACCAATAAATCTGTTTTGGAATAAGTGCAGCCAGAGTGCTCCTTGGAGGCCAACGTCACCAAACTTTGTCTCTCATGCTTTGGACATATTGTCAGGAGGGACCAGTCACTGGAGAAGGATATCATTTTTGGTAAGGTGGAGAGTCAGAGAAAACGAGGCAGACCCCCGATGAGATGAATTGACCAAGTGGCAGCATGGCAACAGTAGTGAGGTTGGTCCAGGTTCAGGTTTTCATTCTGCTGTGCATACAGTTGCTATGGGTCAGTACTGACTTGATGGCACCTAACAACAACACCAACAGTCACCATATAGAAATCCAATTGATTATGTGTTGATCTTATAGATTCCTTGATGTTTTCTATGTAGATAATCATCTTCTCTATAAACAGGCAATTTTACTTCTTTCAATCTAAATGTGGTGGGTTGTTTTTTTTCTTCTTGATATTGAATTGACTGGACCTTGCATCAGTATGTTAAACAAGAGTGGTGATAGTAGACATGCTTGCTATATTTCTGATCAGTGATGAAGAATATTTAGTCTTGACCATTGAATATGGTGTTAGATAAATGTTTTTACTAGATACTCTTTAGAAGTTTTAGGAAGTTCCTCTCTGTTCCTAATGTACTAAGCAATTTTATCATGAATGGGTGTGTTGAATTTTGATGAGTGCTTTTTCTGTGTAATTTGGTATGATCGTGTGATTTTTTTCAATGTTTTTTTCTTACTTTATCCTAGTACCAACCATTACTTCTAAACACACTCTACTTTACATCTGAGCTCAATAATCTATTTCAATAACTACATAGAACTCAGAGACAATACTCACAATTATGGGGTTTAATAAAAAAGTGAACAGGGTACAATTCAGTGTCTGGAATAAAGCAGGATGAAGCAGTTTTCCAGTGAGGGATTCCTCTTCTTTGTCATACTACAGGCCTGCCTCATTCTTGTCTTGGACATCTCGGTCATGTGGCCCCTTGACCTCTGCCTTGCTCAAACAAGTTTTACAATGCTCCTTTTGCCTGGCTGTAAATATCCAAGGGGTAGACAAAGCCTTTCTTTGTCTGTAGCATTTAGTTTTACTCAGGCCAGGGGCCAGGATGTCCACCACTGCCTCTGCTGCCTCCTCTGCTATTAATGCTTTTCCAGATAGGAATTTCATACTCAGCTCATGGTTCTTTTTTCTTCATGGTCCTAGGATCATCAGTTACTGCTTCTAAAATGACTCCTTTAAAACCTAGCAGGATGACGAAACTAACCACTCCTGATATTAGAGCTCCTTATTTGCTTGACTCCATCCAATCACTTTGATAGCGTAGTGGTTACAAATCGGGCTGCGAACCGCAAGTTCAGCAGTTAGAAACTACCAGCTGTTCAGTGCGAGAAAGATGAGCTTTTCTGCTCCCGTAAAGATATACAGCCTCAGAAACCCTGTATAGGGTCGCTATGAGTTGGAACCGACTCCACAGCGCATAACCACCACCAACCATCCACTCACTGGGGAACCTGGTGCTCATGTGTGATAAACACTGTACTATAAATCACAAGGTCAGGAATTTGAGACTACCAGCCACTCCACAGGAGAAAGATGAGGCTTTCTGCTCCCACAAAGATACACAGCCTCATGGAATACCTCATTTCTTAGGAGTTAAGAAGATTTTGGCATCCTGGTATGGTACTGTAAGATAAGCACTGGACTACAAGGTCAGTATGAACTACAAGATCAGCATTTCAAGTTCACCAGACGCTTAACAAAAACTCTATACAGGGTCACTGATTCAGAACCAACTCGATGACACTTAACAACAAAAAGGACTTTGTATAGAAAAGCCATACTAAGTAACTATGTGATGCTACAAGAATTATTTAAATAAGGCCCTTAATAGACTTTCCTTATAATATTTTTGTGGGGACATAATAGGCAATTAACGTAAGGTGATTAGCACAGTCCCTGGTACAAAGGACACTACTGTTGCTATTGTTATTGCTAGGTGCCATCGTGTTGGTTCTAACTCTTAGCTACCCTGTATAGCGTTTCCAAGGAGTAGCTCATGGGTTTGAACCCACTTTGCATTTAGCAATCCAGTGCTCATCCTATAATGTCAAATACTAATTATTGTTATTGCTCATAAATCCATATGACAAGTAGCTATTAAGAAACCATGTGTACCAGGAACTAAGGTCTTTGTACTCACAGAATTGACATTTTGATATATGAGAATGTAGTGATTTAATAAACAAGTAAATAAAGTAATATCAAATAGTAATAAATTCAACTATTCAATTATAATTAAATGAAATAATACTAATGATCAAATAATTATTAAAATGCAAATAATAGATTTGTTGTTGCTAAATACCATCGAATTTGTTCCGACTCATAATGACTCCATATAGGGCTTCTGAGGAGTCGCTGATGGGTTTGAACTGCTGACCAGTGGTTTACAGTTGAGTGCTGACCTATAGTACCACACCAGGAATAGATAGTAGAAACCTGTTTTAGATAAAGTTGTCACAGAAGGCCTCTGAGGAAAGACTTTGTAAGTTGAAGTCTGAATGACCAAACTTGCAAAGGAACATGGAAGAGCATTTGTAGCACAGGGAAAACTATAGCAAAGATCCCAGACATGGTGCCTATTGAGTACTAGGTAAGAAAAGAAGTTCATAATGACATCAAAGTTATAAATAAATAAGAACCAGGTTACATAGGACCAGGCAGAAAAATGGGTTATTCTAGGACTCAGGAAAGCCACTGCTCTTGTTGCTGTTAAGTGTCATAGAGTCATTTGGACTCAGCCACTCTAAATAAAGTTGCTGAACCACCAACCTTGAGGTTAGCAGACCTACAGTACTACACCGGGAATCCATTGTTGTTGCTGTTGTTGTGTGCTATTGAGTCGGTTCTGACTCATAGACAACCTGCATAGGATTTCTGAGGAGTGGCTTGTGGCTTTGAACTACTGATCTTGTGGTTAGTTGTTGTTGTTATGTGCCATGGAGTCAGTTCCGACTCATAGCAACCCTGTATAGGGTTTCCGAAGCTGTAAATCTTTACGGGAGCAGAAAGCCTAATCTTTCTCTCACAGAACCACTGGTAGTTTTGAACTGCTGACCCTGAGGATTGCAGCCTGATTTGTAACCATTATGCTACCTGTAATCCAGAGCTTATCCTACAGCACCTTAATCTAAGGAGTATACTCTACTACTCCTAATAAACTCCCTAAGTATAATTGTCTCTAGACGAACACAGTTCCACTTTAGAGTTTGACCTAAATTAACGACTCCTTAGGCTTAACAAAAATATCTACTAGTTTTTGTCTTAACAAATGTACATGGGGACAGCTCAATATACTATCTACCAGAGGACTGATTCAAAGGGTTTTGGGGAGTAACTATTGATTGTGCCTTCCTCTCTTTTACTTTACAAAGAAATGGCAAGCAGGGTAATACATTTTGAGACTTTCTTAGTATAGTGGTAGTCTTGGGTTCCATCCATGGAACAATATGTCTAGATGCCCATATTTCAAGGTTCTCTAAAGTTATTATCATAACAATATAATGCGAATGAAGACAGAAGGAAACTGTGTCCAGACATATAATAGTGAACAATGCAACACTGATCCTACATCTTCATCTGTTTTAACTTATATTCTAATCAATTGCATAGTGTCTTCCTTCATGGCAAACAATATCCTTCTATATGTCAATGCTTTTATAATCATTAACAGGAGATCCCTAGAATCCATATATACTCAGAAAGAAGAGCTTGATTTATATTTAAGCCTTTCTTTGTACATAATTTCATTCTATTGCCTTTGAATTAAAAATTTCCTAACTAATACAGTCTGTTCCAACATGAAATTTTCATGTTATGTAGGCGTATTTTTATTTGTAATTGTTTCCTTGCTAAAAAAATTATATATATTTTTTCCAGATGTGAATGAAGTTCACGCAGAACACATTCTGAACAGTGGTAAGCCTAAAACTATTGCTGAGATGCTTATAAATCAAAGAAGAAAATTCAAAACACATACTTCAGAATTTTTCTATTCCCACGTTTACTATTTCTCAAAAGTATATAACATCACTGAATGTTTGCTGTTGTTGTTAAGTGTCATTAAGTCAATTTCAATTCATAGTCATCCTGCATAGTGTTTCTGAGGAGTGGCTGGTGGGTTTGAACCACTGACCTTGAGTTTATCAGTCAGTGCTTATTCTATAACACCACACCAGGACTCCATACGTAATGTAATTCCCCTCAAGGGGAATAAATACTACTAATAATTGACAACGTTTTTGTGTACTTGTTGGAAATGCTTGTACTCCCGCAAACAAAGCATCACTGATGACTTCTTAGACAATTTCCTTTCATTTTATCTTATTTCATTCATTTTGTAAGTGTAGAAAATCATTCTTAAAATGATCGTGTGCCCATCAACTTTAATAGGTGAACTTTGCTATTTATGTTATAGTAATTTAATAACTGCAATATTAAACAAGTATGTTTAGAGATTAAAAACCATATTTTCTATAATGAGTAGTGTTTATTTAGATTTACACACTAGACATTATATATTCTATACATATTTACTGAGTGTACATCTACAGTGCACACTCAAAAATGTCAAATAGCACTAGTGTAAACTGTTATACATAGAAAACATGACCCAGGACAACATGAAAAAAAGTGTTAAAGTGAAATTGTGTTAAATGCACCAGGGAAGGAGTTATATTTATTTATTTAAATGATGTTCATTTTGTTTTTAGTGTGAATAATAATTACTCTATTTATGCAATATTAATTTTGGTTACATAAAATTAACCTTTTTTTAAAACAAGGCACACCTATAAATGATGGCATCCCTAATTATTTGCCAAACATACACATTTAGCCTTCTATAGAAATTAATGTCTGATCTCCTTCCTACAGGTTGCGGTGTAGGGAGGGAGTCCTCAGCCTCTTCCATGGAAAGGATTACCCCTGGTGATGAAGCAGGGAAAGCCTCTTGGCCATGGCAAGCCAGCCTACAAATAGGTGGTATCCATTTCTGTGGAGCATCTTTGATTAGCAAGGAGTGGCTCGTCACTGCTGCTCACTGCTTTGACAAGTAAGTCCTCACTCCAGACCAAGATCACCAATCACCTCTTTCTCTTGCCTTCACATACTATAATTCTTATCCCCTTTTCATTTCTTTCATGAACATCTTAACCAGTTTCTGTCAAGATAATTCTGTGTATCAGAATAGAACTGTGCTCCATAAGATTTTCAACGATTGATTTTTCAGAAGTAAATCTAGGCCAATCTTCTAAGACACCTCTGTGTGGATGTTCAGTTAGTAACTAAGCACACTGTTTAGCAACCTAGCATATAACTGTTTTACTACCAAGGGACTTCCATAAACATCTGTTGTGAGCTGTCAAATCAATTATGACTCACAGGGACCCATGTGACACAGTAGAATTGCTTCATAGGGTTTCCTAGGCTAACATCTTCACAGAAGGAAAAGGACAGGTGTTTTATCTTTCAAAGCAGCTGGATGGTTTCAAACTGCCAATCTTTGGTTAGCAAATGAGGGTTTTAAACTTTGTGTCACCAGGGCTCCTGATGAACATCTTTTTTGCTAAAAGTTGACAAGTCAGTTCTGACTCTGTATAGGGTTTCCAAAGAGCGACTGGTGGATTTGAACAACCGACCTTGGGGTTAGCAGTCCAGTGCATAATCCACAATGCCACACCAGGACTCAGTTATGAACATCTTAAGTCTCCTCAAGTGTATCCATGTTTACTCAGTAGCTTAGCAAGAAGCAACAATTACTGAGGAATAGAAATCCTGGTGAGGCATTGTAGAATAAATATTAGACTGGAAGGTCAGTTTGAACCATAAGGTTGGTGGTCCCAATTTACCAGCTGCTCCTCCAAAACCCTAAACAGAGTTGGTATGAGTCAAAACAGACTTGACAACACTTAACAACAACAGTAGAAAAAATTAGAGATTATCTTCAACTCTAATTGCAATTATATTCTCCAGAACTCTCCGGTTTAACTAAGAACAAACCTTTACTGTTAAAATTTGAACACAAAGTTTTCTTGAGATATAGTCTGGATTTTTTAAACTCTGCTGAGAGTATCCTAACTTGCAGAATTTATATCTGATTATCTTATATGAATATTTTTGGTGCTGTATTTGTTAGGGGAGGGGGATTTTTTTTTTTGAAGATTTGACACATGGAACAATTGGAAATAATTAAAAAGGTACAATAACTAATGAAATTCATATAAAATGAGAAAATATTATAGATAAAATGCTAAATAAAATAAAATAGAAGATAATAATGTATAAAGTATGACTCCAATTTGTCTATCCTTTTTCCTATAAATCTATCATCTATCTATTTAGCTATATATATACATATATACATATATATATGTGTGTGTGTGTTTATTTAACTATGCATGGGTATAAGTTTCTGTGTGTACATAAGTGAGTATAGCAAGGTTTATTTGTATGTATTTTTTTTTAACCTGTATTACTTTCATAGCAATTGTTTCCTTTTAAAAACACAAAGCTCCCTGCCAGATATAGTGATTTAAACTGTTTTAGCAAGAAGTTTTACTTTCAGCTAGAAGAAGTAAGGTAGTCCTAGAGGGGGAGCTTCAAATAAAATATGGGAGGATTCCAGTCAACCATCACCTCAAAATTAGTATGTCTCCCAACATATGCCCCATGCCCATGTAGAGTTCCAGGCAACTTTAGATCAGAAATGAACCAACTCTAATTTTTTTAATCTATGATCAGTAACAAAAACCCAAAACTGTGGATGGTTAGTTTTGGAACAACTCTAAACCCTCCACTGATGAGAAGAAATGTGCAGTTGATTATCATCCATGAAAACTATGCAGCCCATAAGCATGACGATGACATCGCTCTGGTGAAGCTCGCCACCCCAGTCACATTTTCTGATGATGTGCACAGAGTCTGTCTCCCGGATGCTACTTTTAAAGTCTTACCTAAGAGTTCAGTGTTTGTCACTGGATGGGGAGCTGTCAAAAAAAATGGTGAGTATCTCAGCAAAAGCAACCAGGCAAAACAAAATAAACATACCCTTCATTTGAGAAGATATGAAATAAGATACAAAATCAAAATAATAAATAGAAATGAGATTAAATCAATATGTCTTACGACAAATATGACAAAATAACAAACAAGAAAATCAGATATTATGAAGTATAAAAACAAAACAAAAACAGCATTAAGCAAGCAATAGAAAAGCGCTATTGCTTATGTTAAATATTATTAATTTTATATATATAATTTGTTGTTGTTGTAAAGTGTCATATCATTAATTCCTCATCTGATCATTAAATACTAAATGATACATTTCTATATGGAACAATTTAGCCTGAAACTTTATGAATTTGACAAATTTGACAATTATACATAAGGAATCCTAGTGACACAATGATTAAATGCTTGGCTGCTAATCAAAAACTTGGCAGTTTGAACCCACCAACACTTCCACAGAAGAGATTTGGTAATCTGCTCCCATAAAGATTAAATCCTAGAAAACCTTATTGGTAGTTCTACTCTGTCACATGAGAATGCTATGAGTCAGAATTGACTCAACTACACCCAATAACAGCAACAATTATACACAATAAACTGTAAAGATTAATCTTTAGATCCTGATCTAAATCTCTAGTTCTTCTCTAACTACGTCTTTTGATTGAATTTTTTTACATATGGATTAATCTGCCCTCAAATGCCTTCTTCTTGATCTGGGCCCCTATAATGAAATCACAGTCTTTCTTTACATATTTGTTCAAAGTATAGCCTTTATCTATGGAGTTTTTATCAAGTATTTTCTACAGAGATCTTTGCTTCTGTTTAATATGCACTGCAATATTCTGATGTTGGGTCCAAATTGCTGCACTCTTGTTATAATCTTAGCTGTGTTTTCCTCTTATATGCAGAGATCTGCATTATTCTAGATGCTCTGGTAATGGGTATGATAGGAAATGAAATCCTCTGGGGCTAACTGAAAGGTTAGAAGTTTGAGAACATCAAGAGATGCCTAAAGAGATTGTAATAATTGCAATGAAACTATGGAGTAAAGCCAATGTTCTCCCATGTAAACTATCACTCAGTTCACAATTAAAAAAAGGGGGGGGGAATGCTTCATTAAAGGCCTAGTGATCTACTTCTGAAAATCCAATCATTGAAATCCCTATGGGAAACAGTTCTACCCTGAAGCACCTGGGGTTACCATGAGTCAGAAATGACTCAATAGCAACTGATTTTTTGTTTTTGTTTTTGTTTTTTTCCCCTAGGGTCTAATGAAACTGAACTCCTCCTGTCAGAGGAGTCATTCAGGATGATTTGGGTTTTATTATGAATCACTCAATGCCCAATAGTGTCCAGATTACTGTGCATTTAGCTATCTAACATACTGTAAATCTCTTTGAAGTTAGATTATAAATGTGCAACACATCGAAGTAAGATTAAAAACTGATTGTAGGTTTTATTTTTCCTGCATCTTGTAACTCAGTTAAAGAACATTGATTTTCTTTTCCAAAGATTTATCCAACAATATCTGATTAGAAATGTTTTTTACCGGACAGTTTGTGATACAAAAACTTCCTACTCCTTCAAGAGTTTCTGTTCCAAATATGCAAAATATCTTGTTATATTGTTAAACAGGCAAAGTGGACTTTTTAAAATTGAAATTAAAGAACTATAAGCATTTGAAATTTAAAACTAAGCTTCCAAGACAAGTTAGCTAAAACAAATAAGAGCACACAGAAATAATAAGTAGATGAAATATTGTTTTTAAGTGTCCTTGAGTTGGTTCCGGCTCATAGAGGCCCTGTACAGGACTTCTGAGGAGCAGATGGTGGCTTTGAACTGCTGATCTTGCGGTTCACAGTCAAGTGCTGATCCTACAGTGCCACACCAGTAGTTGGAATAAAACTGATTAAAACCTTGAGAATGCCTAACATTTTAAATGCTAATTATAAAGAGCCCTGAATATGACCCAGACATCTATTTAAAGAATTTATATTTTTACGTTATATACATAAAGAAAAAAAGAGTGAGTAGGTTTCTTACTGGGACTATTTCAAACAAAATCAGAGATAGGGACAGAAAACTTAGTTCTTGAAAGTAATGATTGGGTTACAGAATCATTGTAGATAATCTTTCATGAGTGTAAAGAAGTTATATTTAGCTTTTTATTTTATTTTTTTAAGGTTTTTTATTGTGAATTGAGTGAAGGTTTACAGGGCAGATCATCAGTTTTACATTCAACAAATAATA
>NW_006408772.1:367933-369336 GCF_000296735.1 Chrysochloris asiatica | reverse complement strand
CCCTATATTTAACTTTTCAGTGAAATGGTTACCCCTATGTAAATGAATTTAAAAATTTTGACCCAGAAAATTATATTTCTTTACAGGAAATGATAAAATCCTAGAAGACTAGGTATCTTCTTCTAAAATGTTGAAGTGTAGCTTTCAGACACTGTGTGGGTTTTAAATATAGAATCCTAATTTCTGCAGTTCATTCTTCTTGTTTTCATTTATTAAAAATATAAAGTGAAGTGCCATTATAAATGGTTATGTTGTTTTTTAACCCTTAGTATGAACATGTGAGATAGGTATTATTTTCTCCTTTTTATAGGTTAGCAAATTGATGCTTAGTAGAATTAAGTAACATGTTGAAGGTCAAATAGCTCACAAATTATACAAAGAGTATTCAAAGTCATATCTGTTGCTTCCAAGCCAAGAGTCTTTAAGCATAGGATTACCCTGACTCACTGCTTAAATCATCCAAACTGCCTTTCCTTATCTTCTCAAATGTCTTTGAACAAAATATCCATCTTTACATGATCACTAATAGTCTTTAAAACAAGTGCCATTAATGAAAATAGGATAAAAGTATAATGGCTAATATTATGATAAGAAACTAAAATGATTTTAATGTAATAATAAATCAATAGATATGATTTATTTTTTACCTTGACATTTGCTTTAAATAGCCAAGTATGATATTTTCTATGTACACAAGGTCAATTTTATGAAGTCATGGGGTTTCATTTATCTAGTATTAAATCATTTCCTGATACGGCAGCCTAGCTCTATACTGCTCTGTCTAAAAGAGTCTCAATTTCTAAAATAGATGTTTTCTTTGTAAAGTAATGAGGCAGATTTCCAGGTTAGGTGGTAAATCTGTTCTAGATATCTCCATGTGATCCTTCTCATAACCAGCTGAGCTTCCATATCCTCATCTAAAAAGGAACATTCATGTCTATCCTTATTGTTGTGGCAAGGATTAAATAATATACTGAGAGTTAAAGTGGCAAGCATGGTATTTAACATATAGAATGCACCCAAGAAATCTAAATTGAATTTGAGCATTGTGATTTAGCCAGAGTTCTTACAATTCAAGGTGTGTGTTTGTCATTCATCCATTATATGCAAGACTAAACAAAAACTATTACAATCTGGAAATTATTCACCTGTTTATTTTTTTTCCTTCTTTAGGTGCCTTTCCTAATACTCTGAGAGAAGCTAAAGTAGAAGTTATAAGCAATGATGTATGTAATCGGGTTGATGTATATGGTGGTGCTGTGTCATCAGGAATGATATGTGCTGGATACTTGATTGGAGGACAGGATGCTTGTGAGGTAAGGATAGACTAAAATACACATTTTTTTTTTTTCTTAAGTAGATATTACCTTACTGAACACAGGCCAATATCATTACATATGACT
>NW_006408772.1:363302-367121 GCF_000296735.1 Chrysochloris asiatica | reverse complement strand
TATATGCAGATGATATGATCCTATACATAGAAAATCCCAGAGTTTCTACAAGAAATATTCTGAAACCTAATAGAATGGTTTAGAAAAGTGGAAGATACAAGATCAACATACTAAATGCAATCATATTCCTCTACACTAATGAAGAAAACTCTGAAAAGGAAATCAGGAAAACAATGCTAATGTTGTTAAGTGCCGTCTAATCGATTCCGACCAATAGCAACCCTGTAGAGGGTTTTCAAGAAGTATGTGAGCTTGAACCACCAACCTTACAGTTCAAACACTTTGTAATCTGATGCATTAGCCTAGACATTAGTGCCACACCAGCACTCCTGACCTACAAATTAACCTAACTAGGGATGTAAAAGATTTATACAAAGAAAACTACAAAATACTACTGAAAAAAACCAAGAGACATACGTAAAGGATGAACATATTATGCTCATGGATAGGTAGATTTAACGTTGTGAATATGTCAACACTATTCAAAGTGACCTATATATATATAATGCAATCCCAGTACAGAATCCATCAGTACTCTTTAAAGAGATGGAGAAATGAATCATCAACTTTATATGGAAAGGAAAGAAACTTGGATACTCAATTACTGAAAAAGAGGCACAAAGTAGGCCTCAACATTTCCCAGTCTCAGAACTTACTATACAGCCATAGTCATCAAAAAAGCTTGAAATTTGTACAATAACAGAATTAAGACCCGAAAGGTAAATGTTGAAGATAAGTGATCTTCAACAAATGGTGGAAACCAATTAAATGAAGAAAACATAGTCTCTTTAACAAATGGTGCTAGCAAACTGGATATCCAGTTGCTGAAAAATGAAACAAGATGCATATCTTGCACTATAAAAAAAAACTAACTCAAGCTAAAACAAAGACAGAAATATAAAACCTAATACTGTAAAGATAATGGAAGAAAAAATGTGGAAAATGGGGGGCCCTACAGCAGTTCAAAATTACCAGCTGTCCCGCAGGAGAAAGATGAGGCTTTCTACTCCCATAAAGATTTACAGCCTCGGAAACCCTGTACAGGGTTGCTATGAGTCAGAACTGACTCCATGGTACTTAACACCACCACCAATTTATGGCATAAATATATTTTATAAATGGCTAACAAAAACTTTACAAACATCAGAAAATTAATTAGATGATTGTTGGCATTTTTGTTAGGTGCTATCAAGTCAGTTTTGGCTCATAGAGTTTCACTGACTATGCACAACAGAAGGAAATATTGCCCCATCCTGCACCACCCTGACAATTACTGTACCTTGTTGCTACCATGGTGCCAATATATCTTTTTGTGGGGGAGGGGGGCTTCCTCTTTTTTACTGACCTTCTACTTTGGGGGGGGGAGGGCTTCCTCTTTTTTACTGACCTTCTACTTTGCCAATCATGATATCCTTCTCCAGGGACTGCTCCTTGGTACTTTCAATACTTTTCTCCAACACCATAACTTAAATTTGTTGATTCTTCTACAATCTTCCTTATACACTGCCCAACTTTCACATGCCTGTGAAAGTGACTGGAAATACCATAGTCTGGCCCAAGTGCACCTTAGTTCTCAAACTGATACCTTTGCTCTTCAACATTTTAAAGTAGTCTTTTGCAACAGATTTTCCTAATGCAATATGTCTTTTGATTCCTTGACTACTGCTTCCATGAGTGTTGTATAGATTCAAACAAAATGAAGTCTTTGACAACTTCTGTATTTTCTCCATTTATCATAATGTTGTTTATTTGTCCAGTTGTGAAGATTTTTGTTCTCTTTACATAGAAGTGCATTATAATGAACACTATAGTCTTTTATTTTCATCAGTAATTATTTCAAGTCCTCTTCAGTTCCAGAAAGCAAGGTTATATCATCTGTGTATAGCAGGTTCTTAATGAGTCTTTATCCAATCCTTATGCCATGAAAGAATACAACCCTGGCACTCACATTTCCTGATTTAAATGATTAAGTACCCCGTTGTTCTGTTGTAATGATTACTTCATTGTCTATGTACTAGTTCCTCATGTGCACAATGATGTATTCTGGAATACCCATTCTTTGCTATGCTGTCTATAGTTTGTCATGATACGCAGAGTTTCAAGACTTTGCAGAGTCAATAAAGCACAGATACACATCTTTCTGGTATTCTCTGCTTCCAGCCAAGATCTATCTGACATCAACAATGATGTTCCTATTCCCACATCTTCTGAATCTGGCTTGAATTTATGGCAGTTGCTTATTAATATACTGTTTAAATCTTTTTTGAATCATCTTCAGCAAAATTTTAATTGTATATGATATTGTTTGATGATTTATACATTCTGTTGGACCACCTCTGCTTGGAATGGATAGAAATATGAATATTTTCCAATCTATTTGCCAGATATCTGTCTTCTAAATTTCTTGGAATAGATGAGTGAGTGCCTCCTGTGTTTCATCAATTTGTTGTAAGATTTCGATTGTATTCCATCAATTACTGGAGCTTTGTTTATTGTTAATGCCTTCATTGCAACTTGGACTTCTTTCTTCAGTACCAATGGTTCTTCATCATATGCTATAGTTTGAAATGGTTGAACACCAATGATTTCTTTTAGGTACACTGATTATGTATATTTTTTCCACCTTTGGTTTATGCTTCCTGCATCAATCACCAATTGCTGTTAAATGTCTTTGAGTTGATTTTGACTCATAGCAACCCAGTATAGGGTTTCTGAGGAGTGGCTGGTAGATTTAAACTGACAACCTTGTGGTTAGCAGTTCAGTGCTTATCCTACAGTGCTTATATCAGAACCCTATATTTCAAGTCAAGGTTTGAATTTTTTCTTCAGTTCTTTCAGCTTGAAAAATGCTGAATGTGTTCTTCTCTTTTGGTTTTCTAACTCTAGGTTTTTACACATCTCATTGGTTCTCTCTTGTCCAACTGCACTTTGACATTTTCTGTTAAGCTCTTTTCCTTCTTTATATCTTCCATTCACTTTAGCTTTAAAGCAAGTTTTGGAGTCTCTTCTGACACCCAGTTTTGTCTTTTCTTTCTTTCCTGTCTTTCTTCCTGGGTCACGTTTTTCATACAATTCCACAGCTCTGGTCTTCAGTCTAATGCTTCAAATCTGTTCTTGAAATAGCCTCTGAATTCAGGTGGAATATATTAAAGGTCATATTTTGTCTCTTGTGGACTTGTTTCAACTTTCTTCAGTTTCAGCCTCAACTTGCATATGAACAATTGATGATCTGTCCCACAGTCAGCCCCTGGCCTTGCTCTGGCTGATGATATTGAGCTCCACCTTCTTTTCCCATAGATGTAGTCCTGTGTATTCCAAATGTAAGTAGTCTTCTTTTATTTTTGTTGGTCTAAACTAAATTGTTGGTCTTGCAAAATTCTGTCATGTGATAGCCAACGTTGTTTCTATCACCAACTGCTAATCCTTCCTCTTTGTTTCCAAATTTCACATTCTATTCACTAGTAATTATCAATGCATCTTAAATGCTTATATGATCCATTTCAGATCAAACAAGCAGTCAAGATGTTGGTAGAGTTCTTCAATTTCATCATCACTTGTTCTCCAAAAGAGTAAAAAGATAACCTACTGCAATGGTTTTCTTTATAGAAAACTTCAGTTCTGCAATAGCAAAAAGACAAACTATCCCCATAAAAGAACTTCAGGCAGCCAACAAATACACTATTATATGCTTGCAATCATTAGCTATTGTTATTGTAAGGTACGTTTGAGTCAGTTCCAATTCATACGGACCATATGTACAGCATAATGAAACATTGCTTGTTGCTGTACCATCATAATTATTGCTATATCTTAGCTCAT
>NW_006408772.1:359656-362257 GCF_000296735.1 Chrysochloris asiatica | reverse complement strand
TCTTCCTAATAATTAGCCATTAAAGATATGCAAATCAGAACATTAATGAGATATCATGTCACCCTGGCAAAAAGCTATTATTGCCAGGATGACATGATATCTCATTAATGTTTTGATATTAATGTGTTCATGATATAGCAATGAAAACAAAAGCAACAGAAAACAACAATTTCTGGCAAGGGTATGGGAAGATTGGAATTGAATTCTCATACACAATCACTGTGGAAAATATGATGAGACTTCTTTAAGAAATTGAGATATATGAATACGACATGATCCAGCAATTCTACTACTAAGTATATATGCTAGAGAAATAAGAGTTGTGCACAAATATGCAAACCCATGTTTATTGCAGCATTATTCACAATAGCAAAAAGATAGAAACAACCTAAATACCCATCAGTGGGGGAACAGGAATAAATTATGGTACATATACACAATGGAAATTACACAATAGTAAAGAATAGTGATTAATTGACAAGACATCACACATCATGGATGAACCTACAGGACATTACAAATGCTGAAAGAATTAAGTCAATTTCAAAAGTACAAAATTTATGACACTACTATTATTGGAGTCTTGGTGTGGTTCTGTGGATTAATGCACTGGACTGCAAAGTTATTTTAACCACATGGTCAGCGGTTCAAGCTCATTAGTCGCTCTTTAGAAACCCTATAGCGGGTCACCATGAGTTGGAACTGACTTGACAACACTCAACAACAACAACAACTATTATAAAAAGTCAAGAAAATGGTTACACAAAGAAAGAAACATATTTCATGGTTACAAGGAATGGGAGGGATAAGGAGGGAAATTACTAACTAGATAGTAGACACGTATTTACTGACTGAAAGGAGGCAATAGACAACAAGGGAGAGATCAAAGTTCAAGTCAAATGAAGACACTGTGAGATATGCAAGAGTAAAAGTCAACCATGGTAAATACTATTACATACACAATACTGCAATAGCTGTAACAGCATGCAATAATTTATAACTGGATACACCGGTAGATATGTAAGATGAACAGGTGTGGAATGGAGTATTGGAGTACACCATGAGCATATATGTGGAATAGGATATTTCTATATACATATTTGTATATGTTACAAATATATCCAGATATATAGTACAGCATACAGAGGGCAAAGTTATGCAAACTTCTTTGTTGTTGTTCGCACATGCCGTCAAGTATAAGGTTTCTGAGGAGCAGCTGGTGGATGTGACCACTGACCTTGTAGTTCAACCTAATCTTACAGTCCAGTGCTTTATCCGACAATGTCACACCAGGACTCCTTAGGCAAACTTCCTAGACATAACCAAATACCTGTGGGACTGAGTCATTGGACTTGATGATTCAGGATCATAGTTTCAGGGGACACCTAGGTTAATTGATATAACATTTCCATAAAGTCAATGTTAAATATCCAACTTTGGTGAGTAATGACTGGGGTCTTAAAAACTTTCCAGCAGCCATAGAAAATATAACTATTGGTTGTTTTCCCATCTGGGAAAAAGAAGAGTGAAGAAAATCAAAGACTTAAGGAAACAATTATTTCAAAGGACTAAGGGACCACACAAACCACAACCTAAACTAGCATGAGACTAGAAGAACTAGTTGGTGTATGGCTACCACTACTGACCACTCTGAAAGGTGACATAATAGAAGTTTCTGGGTAGAGTGAGAGAAAAATGTAGAACAAAATTCAAAATCATAAGTAAGACCAGATTTACTAGTCTTCTAAAACTGGCAGGAACCCCAGAGACTATAGCCCTCAGATACTCTTCAAATTTGAAATTGAACCCTTCTCTATAGATCAGGAGGTAAGAATGGACAGGAGAGGCAGGTGAATTGAAACAGGGACCCAGGGGTAACATGGGAAAAGTGCTGTTACCTTGATGGAATTGCAACTAATGTCATAAGATAAAATGTGCATAAATTGTTGAATGTGTTATCAACTTGCACTGTAAACTTTTACCCAGACCACAATAAAATGTTTTCTAAAAGTGCCATAAAAATTTTTGGCTAGCAATCTAATATTGTCCAATACCATATGTAAAAAATGATCATGAATTGCAAATTAGGATTATGCATAGAGAGACGAACTGGAAGCATAGAATAGAAACTAATATAGGTAGCCAGATAATTTTGACTTCAAGGAATACTCAGTAACCAACAGCTAGGTATCTGTTGTTTTTGTTAAATATCATTGAGTCTCTTCTGACTCATAGTAACCCTGTATAGGGTTTCCCAGGAGCGGCTGGTGGGTTTGAACTGCCTACTGTGCATTTCAAACTCATACTGCAGTGCTTTATCCAACAGCATCATACCTTTTAATTGCAAGGTGCTGTGGAATGGAGACTGTAGATATCTCTATGACTAACAGTGAGTTGTGTCCCTGGCACTTAAACCTTTTACTTTAAAGCACTATACATCCAGATAGAATGATACTATTTTGGAGCAAACAAACATTATATATACATGTTTGCTTGCATATATATCTATCTATATATGTTGTTGTTGTTGTTATGTGCCATCGAGTCGGTTCCGACCCATAGCGACCCTGTAAAGGGTTTCCGAGGGTGTAAATCTTTACG
>NW_006408772.1:357025-358503 GCF_000296735.1 Chrysochloris asiatica | reverse complement strand
ATATAATAATATAGCACAAAGTAACTAAAATAAAAATGAGTACATACTCTGGGATGAAAGGTTTCTCTTCCCTCATTCTACTTAAATTGGTAGAGAGAAGCAGAAGCAACATGAGTGGTCCAAAATGCAACTTGATCACATGGCCTTAGAGGTAGGACATAATAATATAGGAGATGTTTTCTTTCCACTGTATTTTTTTTGGAGTGGGTAGATATGGTTGTGGTAAACCTTTCATTTCTTCCTTTTACACTTGTTGGTGCTAAGTGCTATCGAGTCAGTTACAACTCATAGCAATTCTATGTACAACAGTACTAAACACTACCCATTTCTGATCCATCCCCAAAATTGTTGCTAAATTTGAGCCCACTGTGGCAACCATTGTGTCAGTCCTTCTAGTTGAGGGTGTGCCTCTTTGTCACAGACCCTACCTATTTCAAGTATGTTATTCTCCAGGAAGTGGGTCCTACTGATAAGATGTCCAAAGGATATGCGATATGGTCCCACCATCCTCACTTCTAAGAAGCATTCTGACTGTACTTCATCCAGGGCACATTTGCTTGCTTTTCTGGCAGCCCATGTTATATTTAATATACTTCAACAGCACTGTGATTTGAATATATCAGTTCTTCTCTGATCTTCCTTATTTTCCAGCTTTTGCATGCATATGAGCTAACTGAAAATACCATGGCTTGGGTCAGGTGCACCTTAGATCTCAATGAAGTTAGTAAAATACTAAGGACCTAAATTATTGTTGATGTTAAGTGCTGTCGAGTTGATTCTGATCAATAGTCACCCTGTATAGGGTTTCCAAGGAGCAGCTGGTAAGCTTGAACCACTGACCTTGCCAATCAAATGACTTTGCAGTCTGATGCATTAGCCCACAGTGCCATACGAGGACTCCTATTAGAATGTTGGAAAATACAGCCTTGGTGGCAGAAATTAAACAGGAGGTTGCATGACAGAATTTTGCAAGACAAATTAGTTATTCATGGAAAATACTGTTTTTCAACACCATAAAGGTGACTGCATACATGAACCTCACCAGATGGAATACACAAGAGTCAATTTGAGTACATCTGTGAGAAGAGACAATGGAAAAGGTCAATATCATCAGATAAAATAAAGTCAGGGGCAGATTGTGGAAGAAGCCATCAATTGCTTATATGCAAGTTCAGGCTGAAGTTGAAGAAACTTAAAACCAGGGACAAAAATGACCTTGAGCATATCCCACCTGAATTTAGAAACCATCTCAAGAACAGATTTGATGCATTAGACACCAATGACCAAACACCAAAAGAGTTGTGGGATGACATCAAAACATCATTAGGGGACTTCTGAATAAAGATGGTGGATCGGGTGGAAGTGTACTAACGAGCTCTGCCGAGAACAACACAGAATACAGGACCAAGAAGGCTCAGGGAATGGTCCCAGTACTCTGAACCACATATAAAGGAATATTTAAAAGGTTGGAAGACTTA
>NW_006408772.1:348979-356314 GCF_000296735.1 Chrysochloris asiatica | reverse complement strand
AGGGAAGGATTGCATGGAGGGGATTATAACCATGGCAATGAGATGATATACGATAGAATGAATGTAAAACTAATGTTTTCCTATGTAAACTGTCACATAATTCACAACAAAACATTTAAGAAAAAAAAAACTTTATGAGGAAAAAAAAATCATTAGGAAGAGATAAAAAGGATATTTAAAATATATGAAAAAAGGAAAAAGCCAAAATGAATGTCACAAGGTACTTTGAAACTTTTTCTCCAGCATAGCGATTCTAAAGAAAATGGAAGAAATGATGAAGTAAGAGTTGAACAGGAAATTTCAAAGGGCAGCTTGAGAAGACAAAGTCATGTATTAATGAACAATGAAATGTGCAAAAATCTGGAGTTAGAAAACCAAAAGGGAAGAATACACTCAGCATTTCTCAAGGGAGAAAACTGCAAAAAAATTAAAGCCTTGTCTTGCAATACTGGAAGATGCTATGTAAAAAATATTGAATTATGTAGAAAGCATCAAAAGAAGATATAAGAAATACACAGAGTTACTATTAGAAAAAGAAACAATGTTCAACCATTTTAAGAAGAAGTATATGATCAAGAGCCAATAGTCTTGAAGGAAGAAGCCCAAGCTGCACTGAAAGCATTCACAAAAAATGAGTCTCCAGGAATAGATGGAGTACAAATTTAAATCTTTCAACAAAGTGATGCAGCAATGGAAGCACTTACTCATCTATGACAAGAAACTTGGAAGATAACTAGCTACCGTCAACTGATTGGAAGAAATCAATACATTGCAATAGCATGTAAGTACAATTTTGCTGCCGTTAATTTGAAAATGGCTGCAACAGTACTCACATAGAACTGTAAGAAATTCAAGCTTGATTCAGAAGAGGACATATAATGAGGGATATCCTTGCTGGTGTCAGATGGATCTTGACTGAAAGAAGAGAATATCAGAAAGGTATTTTATTAGCTATTCAAAGGTTTGTGGTTGTGTGGATCATGACAAAGTATGAATAACTGATAACAGTACGATGAGTGGATACTCTAGAACACTTAACTGTGCTCATGAGGAACCTGTACATACACCAAGAAGCAGTTGTTCAAACAAAGGGGACACTGAATGATTTAAAATTAGAAAAGGTGTGTGTCAGTATTGTATTTTTTCACTATACTTATTTAATTTCTATGCTGAGAAAATAATCCAAGAAGCTGGATTATATAAAGAAGAATGTGGTATAAGGATTGGAAGAAGATTCATTAACAACCTGTGATATTTAAATGATACACCCTTGCTTATTGGAAGTGAAAATGTCTTAAATAGTTACTGATTAAATCAAAGCTACAGCCTTCAGTACGGATTGCACCTCATTACAAACAAAACAAAAATCCTCATAATTGGATTAATCCATAACATCATGATATATGGAGAAAAGATTGAAAGTGTCATTTTGCTTGGATCCACAATCAACACTCATAGAAGCAGCAGTCAAAATATTATATGTTATATTGCATTAGGCAAATCTGCTGCACAAGATCTCTTTAAAGTGTTCGAGAGTTAAAATATCTGTTTGAGGGCTAAAGTGCACCTGATTCTAGCCACGATATTTTCAATAACCTCATATGCATGTGAATGTTGGACAATGAACAAAGAAGAGCTTAGAAGAATTGATGCATTTGAGTTATGGTGCTGGAGAAGAATATTAAAAGTACCATCATCTGTCAGATAAACAAACAAATTTGTGTTGGAAGAAGTACAGCCCGAATGCCCCTCAAAGTCATAATGGTGAGACTTCATCTCTCATGCTTTGGACATGCTATCACAAGGAACCAGTCCACGGAGAAGGACATCATGGTTGGCAAAGTGGAGGGCCAACAAAAAGGAGGAAACCCCCTATGAGATGGATTGGCACAGTTGGCTCAACTATTGTGAGGATGGCACAGGACCAGGCAGTGTTTCGTGCTATTGTGCATAGAGTCAGCATGAGTCAGAACCAACCTGATGACACCTAACTACAACAACAAATTAAGATGTGGTCTAAGTGAGCTGAGGATGAGTTCTTTGGGTATAAGCTAGGGTTTTTACCCTGTCCACAGAACAGTAGCGGCTACTAAGAAGTAGAGAAAGAGAAGGGGAGTGAACTAAATGCACGGAATTTAGGCCTCAATCCCTAACCCAAGCAGCACACTTTCTCTTATGAAAGTGTCCATATTATACTTCTACATAATATTTCTTTTTAATTAACAGGTCCATTGCTAAACGATAATTTTTAAAACTGTTTGTGTAAACTTCAGGCAATTATAATGATTTTCAAGCCTTAAACCAATATATTAGAGCTAGGTATTCTACTTCTGTTTGGCAGTGCAATCCTTTCAGTGATAAATGGGACATATTTGTTTAGACTGCGTTTTGCATATCTTTCTCCTCTAAAGCCTATTGCTGCACAGGATACTGAATCCAGGACTCCTTGCTGTCCACTGGTGTGAGTGGTGTAAAAAGGGGTAATTCAAATTCAAACAAGAGAATTTTTTTCTATTTAACATAGAAGCTTCATGGAGAAGGTGAGGTTTTAAATTGAGTTGTCACTTAGATAAGAATTGACTGTCTGGGCATAAATTCAGATTGTGATTATTATTTATAAATAGCAAAAGTAAAACTTTTATAAAAATAAAACTGAAAAGTTGACTTTATTCACACTACCTTCCAGATGAGGTCTTTCTTGAAGAGTAAGTTGTAAGTATTGTTAATGGTAAATCAATCAATATTATTGATGCATATTTGATTATAAAATATTAATGTATTAGACTTTCAACTGGTTAACTTTCATCACTGATACCCCTTTGTTACACTGATTTTTTTTTTCTTTTCCAGGGTGATTCTGGAGGACCTCTAGTTATTGCACATGAGACAAACACCTGGTATCTTATTGGAATAGTAAGCTGGGGAATAGACTGTGGTAAACCAAACAAACCTGGACTGTATACCAGAGTGACTCGTTACCGGGACTGGATTAAATCAAAAACAAATATCTAATGCAACACTTAATGTATGAATGCAGGTTATGTGTGGATATCCAGAAAATTGTATTTAGTATGTGTTGTCATGTTTACTGTTAGTTTCAAGATAAAAATATATGTAAACTGCCAACTCTTCCCTTAAACATGATGAAGGCAGACTTTCTTTCACGTCATATATGAATTGTATTGCTTATTGTGGACAAAGACGGTGCTGTCAACTCATCAAAGATCTGTCATTGCTGATAAATGTCTGTTGTAACTTCCTTATTCATCTTTCTGTTCCTATTCATTTTAGCATAATCTTATAGTTTAAAACAGATAAAAATCAACTGACTAAGACTTCTCTACATTTTCACTGGCACAGCCTGCTGTTTTACCTTAATGACTTCATGGTATTCCTCATCAAATAATCTTCATTAAGAATGTATAGATACATTCTACTAGACAAATTAAGGTAACCAGTTTTGTTCAATGCTAGCACAAAAGGTGGTAGACACTCGACATAAAACTAGAACATTACAGGTAGCACTACTGTGAGTCTTCTCCCTTTACCCTTAAATAGTCCCTCTCTTAGAAACTTGGAAAAAGTTGACATTTATATTTATACCCAGTTGTTCAGAATTTAAACTTGTTAAACAATTACACTGATGTTTATTCTGGTGCAACGAGTAAATCCTTGGATCAGACACCAAGAAACTAAAGACATTGCCTAGCACAGGATTCTGTTCTACACTATGTAAAATGCCATTCAGTGCTTAGAAATTATAAGCTACATTTCTTGGTCTTTTTATTAATTAGAAATGAAAAGAGTTATGGATTCAACAAGAACGAGCTACTTTCACATCCATTTCTAAAAATGGGAATAGCTCTAGTCCTGATGTATGAGTAAATGGACTTTTAATTTCTGTTTCACTGTGAGTCTCTTTTTAAATTTTTTTTTATTGTGAATTGAGTGAAGGTTTATAGACAAGATCATCAGTTTTACATTCAACAAATCATACACTTTGTTTCATCTCAATGATTGCAATCCCTTCCATGTAACAAAAAGTTGTTCCATTTCCTCTCTGTAGTTACCCATGAAATATCCTCTTTCAAACTCATATATATATCCATAACACTGTTGTTCCAAGGTTGTGCATATATCACTATTTCCTCTATCCCCTTTAATCCTGCATACCTCCCTGTATCTTCACCTATCTTCATCATTTTTCTACCAACCTCCCCCTTCTTGTAAATTGCCCCTCCCGGTAACTTTTTTAAACAATACTAGTTGCCATCAAGTTGATTCAAACTCATGGTGATCCCATCTGTGTTCTCTATAAAGGTTTCCATGGCTTCAAGTATATCATCAACCATTTCTTTCAAAGAGCCTCTAGATGAGACTCAAACCCACATCTTCTTTTTGAGTTGCTGAACATGTTAACTGTACAACCTAGGGATTCCATTTCAACAAATAGATTTATTTCTCTTAGTGCATTCAATTTTCTTAGCAGTTATTTTCAACAAACTCTAGAGCAATTAAGAGATCCAAAGAATGGCAAACCATTATAAATTAGATATTCAAAAATAAGTTCAATTAAAAGTCAATATTAATTACCCATTAATAAACTATTTGATATGATCTCTTGGTAAAGGTTTTATTTTAATTGGTAAAGACATTATAAATATTTAAATTTACCATTTAGAAATGCCAGGCATTTTTTGCACAATGGTATTGATAGAAAGTATTTAAATAATCAAGAAATCATCTTTGTAATGGCTTTGATGTTATTGCTGATTCCTGTTGTCCGGTCTGCTCCTAATTTATGACCATTCCATGCACAACGGAACAAAGCGCTATCTAGTTCTGTGCCATGCCAAGATGAGTGCTCATCAGAGCTTTCTGATTCATAGATTTTCACTGGCTGATTTTCAGCAGTAAATCACTAGGTATTTCTTCTTAGCCCATCTTAGTCTGGAAGCTCTGCTGAAACTTGTCCAGCATATTGTTGTTGTTAAGTGTCTTTGAGTTGGTTCCGACTCTTCATGACCATGTATAGGATTTCCGAGGAACAGATGGTAGGTTTGAACTGCTGACCTTGTGATTCGAAGTCCAGTACTGATCCCGCAGCACCACACCAGGAGTCTGTGCAGCATATTAGTAACATGCAAATCTTCAGTGACAGAGGTGGTAGCTGCATCTGATTTACAGGAACAACTTTTGTTACATGGAAGGGATCGCAATCATTGACATGAAATGAAGTGTATGATTTGTTGAATGTAAAACTGATAATTTACATGCACTGTCCAGGAACCAAACCCAGGTTTCCCACATAGAATACAAGAATTCTACCACTGCATTCTATACATGCTCTCCTATTTGGAATGGCCCAATTATTATGAGGAGTCTTGGTTTGGCACTATAGGATAGGAACTACACCTCAAAGTCGATTTGAACTGAAAGCTTGTGATTCAAACTCACCAGCCTCTCCTTGGAAACCCTATACAGAGTCATTATGAGTGAGCACTTAACAACAATAACAACAACAACAATTATTATGATAAAATGGACATTTCCATCTTTATTTAAATGCATATTTTTTGTGAAATTTACAAAGTCAAACTTTTTCTGTCTGATTCTGTGCATCCGAAACGTTATTTGTTTCCACTGTCCTTTTACATTTAATTTAGTTAAAGAAATAACTTTTGTGTTACAATATTTTTTCATGTTTTATATAAAGTTCTATTATACCCAATATAATGTTATATTGAATACATTAAAATATATTTATGGTAATAAACTCAAATTCATTCTTTCTGAGTCATCACTATAATACAGAATTTTTCAACCTTGGTACCATTGACATTTTGGTATAGGAATTATATACTGTAGAAGAGCATGTCCTGTATATTGCAGGATATATAGCATCATTTCCTTTCCTCTGAACATAAAATATCAATTATAACAACCATAAACATTTCCAGATATTGCCAAATGTCCCTAGAGAGGGAAGTGGTGAGGGAGGGCAAAGTCACCCCCAGTTAAGAACCCACTGCAATGGGTTAAATAGTAGAGGGGGGAAAAAAATCACTGTAAAAAATTATGCAACTCATGATTTCCTTACATAGGTGTGGAAGTATTTTTCTTCTCATTTCTATAATGTTGTCTCATTGTAAATGCTAAAGACCATCTGTCAAGACCATATTCAGATTTATAAGTTGTTGTTGTGTTACAGCAGTTTTTAGATTCGAGAGAGTTACAATAGCCTTAGGCCCATAAGTATCACACCACCTCTAGGCCTGAGGGTGTCACAGAAACTCTGAGCCCAAGAATGCCACAGCAGCTCTGGATCCGGGCCAGCTCTTGACCCATTGTCAGAGAAACAGAGGCCACTCAGAGAGATTAAGCAGAATTCCAGACTTTGTTAAGCCAACTGGTTCAGAGGAGCTAGCTTCTCCAGATTCTGAGCACCCAATGGAGGACAACACAGGCTTATATGGGGTCAGAGTCGGGGAGGGGCTAGGGTGCTGACCTGTTTGAGGACAGGAGGGAAACCAGGGGGATTGGTCCCATTCTGGTGACCTGATTAACATTCTAGCTTGTCTCCTGAGTGGGGAAGATTGGTCCCATTCAGTAACCTGATTAGAACCATCAGGGAAGAGACAATTAATGCTTCTACCTTTTCCTGTTCATTTGCCCCTTTGATGCCCTTTGGGAAGTTTTTCCCAGGGGCATCATGTAAATGTTGAGTAAAGAATGGTATTTTGGTATTGATTTTGATTGTTGGTACCATTTTTGATTGACTATTGTTTTAACGGCAGCTCACATGGCCCTGATTGCTAGTGGGAGGAGGCATGGAATGATTAAGTAAATCCCAAATAAAACAGGACCCCACCTACGAGGGATTTGAACCTTTTAAAGGAACCCTCCCCATAGGCTCTGTGGGTTCCACCCATTCCAGGTTTGCACAAGGACATGGGCAACTGTCTGCATTTTTACAAGGTCTTCTACTGCCAGATTCTTGTCATCTACTTGTATGCAGCAGTTAGTAAAATTAAACTTCTCACATACCCCTTGGCCTTCTGTAGCCAATAAGTAGTCTAGGGCTAATCTATTTTGATAGATGGCATTTCACATCTGGGTCTGTTGGCGCACAAGAAGTGTTAGGGCCACCTCAATTCCATTGGTTATAGATTTAGTTACCTAGGAGGGTGCCCTCACATTTATAGTAACTGTGCCCTCACATTTATAGTGGTTTCTGTTTGGTCCACCTTGATGGTGTGGGTCTATAGATTACACAGATTTCTCCCTTTCCCACATCCCAAAGTCTAATTAAAATGAGTCTCACAGTGGACATCC
>NW_006408772.1:343470-344604 GCF_000296735.1 Chrysochloris asiatica | reverse complement strand
TAATAATTTTAAGGATCCATTCAAAGGTTATTATTCCCATCATCTAGATCATACATTGGCCAAGCTATATTACAGTAAAACACCATTTCCTTTGATGTCATAGAAGGGTACCCATATAGAAACCAGTTAGAATTTTGCCTTACAGCATTTTTCTTTCATATTGAGGTCTATATTTTTTTATTTTAGATACAGATGTTAACCTTAACAGAAACAGAAGGGACACTTTTAGGAAATTACTTCCTGTCTATCATGCCCCAACGTACACACCCAGAATAAAGCAATGGTGAGTGCACGAGACATATGGCCAAAGACTCCCAAGAAAAGATTCTTGGCAGCGCTGCGTGGAGTGTTTGATTACTGTGCTTCTGGGCTCACCTGTCCAAGTGGCCAATGAGCCTCTCATGGTGGTGCATTCAAAACAGACAGATAGCATGGTCCCATTAACCTGATTAGCATTGGCGGAGAAGAGGCAGTTAATGTTTCTACCTTTTCCTGTTCCGTTCTTAAGTGCTGTCAAGTGGATTCTGACTCATAGTGACTCTGTATAGAGTTTCTGAGAAGCAGGTGGTGAGTTTGAACCACTGACTTTGATCTTAAGATTGAGTGCTTATCCTATGGCACCACACCAGGACTCAATAGTATCCTAAGCAAAGTAAGAGTTTGGGGAACTGAATCTTGCTAGAAGAAGTAGATAGTTTGGAGACTAACCTGCTGCAGGTAAATAATTCATACACACATATGCACACATACACACAAGTGAGTTAATTTTCAGGAACCTTGTACTGCAAAATAATGCTCTAGACCACAAGGCCAGTTTGAACCACAAGGTCACTATGAGTTGAAACCAACTCAATGGCACTCAACAACAACAAAATCCTAAATAATTGCATAGCATATACATTACTTAATATTGTCATATATTACTTGAGAAAGACATTTATGTCTTCAGTTGAGGCACAGTAAGTACCTCAGTCCATCACTCACTAATGCTAGATTATTATTGCTGTTATTAAGTGCTGTCGAGTTGGTTCCAACTCATAGTGACCCTTTACACAATAGAATGGAACACTGCTAGGTCCTGCAACCTCCTCACAATTGTTGTTATGCTTGAGTCCATTGATGCTACTACTGTGC
>NW_006408772.1:339404-341487 GCF_000296735.1 Chrysochloris asiatica | reverse complement strand
TTGGTAGGGTCAGTTTCAGCTTCTCACAGAGGCAAGGCTTTCTTCAGTCTGCTGTGGTGAAACCAGGTGGGGACTCCTTCTACTTTGGCTGCTGAGCTTGGGATAATTTCTTGTCTAGTCTTCAGTAATCTTTGCAGATGCTTCCAGATGCCCTCCCGAAAGAAAAAAATAAATAAATTAGGTACATTTATTACACTCTGAGCTAAACAGATCGAAATGTTTTCATCCCGTTGAAAGGAATAATGTCTTATGAGAGTCCCACTATGTCCAAGTTTTGAGTCTGGCTAACTTGACAGCTGACAGGGTGGCTAGAAGGACTTCCCAGGGTCCAGTCTACTTTTTTTTTTTTTCAGTCTACTTCTTCTAATTGGTTTTCAGGCCCATCTTTCCATGTTCTGAGCAGAATATGATCTCCATGCTGGAAGGGGTCAGGTTACCTATAGTGAAGGAAGCAGACCTGGGAAGAGCAATTTTACAAATAATAGAAAGTGTGTGGTGGAAGTATTTGCATACCGCTGCACCTTTAAATCTTGGTTGAGGTCAGGTCGAGGGTTGAGGGAAGCTGCCTGGGAAGGTTTACTGTATACAACTATATACGGGCTCAATTTAAGCCCGCTTCTGGGGGCTGCCTGAATTCGAAACAGGGCTAAGGCAACACCTGGCCCCAATGTAGATCAATTTCTTGACAGTTTGACATTTGTCTCTTTAAAGTATGGTTCATTTTCTTGAACCTCCATGTTGAATTCAATCTCCATTTCATCTGTCATCTGTAGGTGTTCGCTGTTCCATTGTCACTTTTGACACTTTGGAAGTCCAAATTGGAAGTAATCTCCTTCAAGAGAATTTTCATTATTTCTGAAGTTGGTGAGGGAAAACCTCTACTCAACTAGAAAATGTGTCTACAAAAACAAAACTAGCAAATATTTAATGCCCCTATTTGGGGGCATCTGCATGTAATCAACCTGTTAATTTCCAGGAGATTGTTTACCTTCGTAGGTGCAGGACAGCGCCTGTCTTGGCATTTTTCTTGAGGCAAGTAACAGTCAGAGTTAACCTCCTGAATGATTTTTTTGAAAATTTCTTGCCCTAGAGCTAGGGCCTAATGAACCAAGTCAGGGCCTTTTTCCTGTAGTGGGCCATTTCATGAATTCATTTAAGAAGAGCAGGGGCTAGTTTTCACAGGATCAGAACCATTCTATTTTTTTAAAAAGCCATTTACTTTTTAGCTTTTAGCTTCTCAGAACCAAAACAATTCCATTGTCGTCGACTTTTCATCCTTTAACCCCTCTCTCAAATTCTTCTACCTCAGTTCTACTCAAGTCCTCTGGGTACACATTCAGTTTTTCTTGCCAACATTTCTAATGCCCTCATCGGTGCAATCAGTTCGGCTTTTTGAGCTGAGGTCCCTGGCAGGAGGGTTATTGCCTCTACTCGGTCTTGTAAGATTACTATTATACACCCTGCTATCCAAGTCCCTTTTTGCATGTAACTACTTCTGTTCATGAATAATGTCTAGTCCACCAGATATAGTCAAACAGGGCAGACTGGTCTGAAGAATTGGTCATTGATTTCTAAACAATCATGGTTCAGCCCTCCAGTTGCCACATTAGGGAGGAGGATGGCAGGTTTAGCCACCCCAAAATTCACAGAGTAATATTCGGATTGTCCAGTAAAATAACCTGGTATTGCCTATCCATCCTGTTGTGAGCCATGGGCTTCCCGTCTTCTGCAGCTTGATGGGGAGAGTGAATTTCTCGGCCTCTTTTCTGAGAGGATATTGGTCAGTTTCCAGGCTTCAATCAGACCTCAATAAGGGATGTTGGCTCTTCCCAGAGTTCTGCTTGCCCACAAAAAGGATTTACCTGATTGTCAATTTCCTCGGGTCAGTGTGACTGATTATCTGAGTTTGAATCCGTAATTGCCAGGTATGTTCATGAGGGACCTCCATCTGCAGACTTTTGGTTTCAGAAAGCTGTTTGAACATGCAACTTTGGAAGCAGGTCCTGGCCCAGTAAGGGGACAAGACAGTTATTTTCTTTTCCCCAATGAAGCAGTCCAGGGGTTCAGGAAGAGCTGGTTCTCA
>NW_006408772.1:329501-334817 GCF_000296735.1 Chrysochloris asiatica | reverse complement strand
GTACTGAAGGCTGTGTGTGGTCTTTGATCTTCATCAGTTAAGTATTTTAAGTCCTCCTCTCTTACAGCAAGCAAGATTATAGCAAATGCATATTATAGTTTATTAATGAGTCTTCCTGCAATCCTGATGCCACATTCTTCTTCATATTATCCAGCTTCTCAGATTATTTGCTCATAATACAGAATGAATATGTATGGTGAAAGAATACAATCTTGGTGCATATCTTTCCTGATTTTAAAGCATTAAGTATTCCCTTGCTCTGTTCCAATGACTGTCTCTTGGTCTATGTACAGGTTCCTCATGAACATAATTAAATGTTCTGGAATACTTATTCTTTGCAGTGTTGTCCATAGCTTGCTATGATCCACACAGCTGAAAGCCTTTGCATAGATGTTAAAGCACAAGTAAGCATCTTTCTGGTATTCTCTGCTTTTAGCCAAGATCAATCTGATATCAGCAATTATGTCCCTAGTTCCACATCTTCTTCTAATCTGGCTTGAATTACTGGCAGTTCTGTAATAATGTATGATTGCAGTTTTTTGGACCATCTTTAGCAAAATTTTACTTGCATGGGATATTAATATTGTCTGATGCTGTATATATTCCGTTGGGTCATCTTTCTTTGGAATGGTCACAATTATAGATCTCTTCCAATCGCTTTGCCGGGTAGTTGTCTTCCAAATTTCTATGTCTTCAGTACTGCATCAATTTGTTGAAAGATTTCAATTTGCATTTCATCAATTCCTGGAGCCTTGTTTTTCACCAATGCCTTCAGTGCAGCTTGAATTGCTTCATTCAGTATCATCAGTTCTTGATCATATACTACTTCTTGAAATAGTTGAACATCAACCATTTCTTTTTGGTACAGTGATTGCATATTCCTTCTGTCTTCCTTGGATGTTTTCGGCATCATTCAAGTTTTTGGCCATAGAACTCTTCAATAACACAAGTTGAGGTTTGAGTTTTTCCTACAGTTCTTTCAGCTTAAGAAAATGTTGAGTGTGTCCTTCCCTTTTGGTTTTCTAACTCCAGGTCTTTACACATTTCATTGTAATATTTGAATTTGTCTTCTTGAACTACCCTTTGAAATTGTATGTTTATCTCTTTGATTTCCTCATTACTTCCATTTGTTTTATCATGTCTATGCTGGAAAGCACATTTCAGAGTCTCTTCTGACATCCATTTTGGTCTTTTCTTTCTTTCCTGTCATTTTAGTGACCTTTTGCTTTCTTCCCATATGATGCTCTTCGTGTCATCTCCCAACACTTCTGGTCTTTAGTCATTAGTATCTAATACATCAAGTCTGCTCTTTAGATAGTCTCAAAATTCAGATGGGATATGTTCAAGATCACATTTTTGCTTTCATGGACTTGTTTTACTTTTCTTCAACTCCAGCCTGAACTTGCATATGAGCAGTAGATTTTCTGTTCCATAGTCAACTCCTGGTTTTGTTTTCGCTGATGATATTTAGATTTTCCACTGTCTCTTTCCACAGATGTAGTCAATTTGATTCAGATGTAGTGTGTTACATCTGGTGAGGTTCACATGAGGTCCACCTTTTATATTGTATGAAAAAGGTATTTGCAATGAGTAAGTCATTTTTCTTTTTTTTCTTACAATTGATAGTATATTAGAGAATCAAAAAAAAAAAAAGTGTGTGTGTATGTGTTTAAGAAGTAATTTCTTATTAGTGAGAAAGATACATTAACAGCAACCAAAGTAGTAACAACTAATGGAGGATCATCAGAGTGGTTTAGTCACAAAAATTTAAAATATCAAATGATATTGTAAGCAAGCAGCCAACCCAAATTAAACAAAGATTGGATTTTGTAATCTACTGGATTTCAGAAAAGTGGAAATAGTAGATCACTATGACCCACACCTGTTAAGTACCATCGAGTTGGTTCTGACTCAGCAACACTGGATAGTGTTTCTGAAGAGCAACAGTGGGTTTGAACTGCTGACCGTGTGATTAGCAGCCCAGTGCTGATACTATAGCACCACACCAGGAGCCCATGACATGCATCTATGTTCATTAAAACATGACAGGAAAGGCAGGAAAGATATTACAATGCTGCCACCTTCTGGACCATGCTATTTAAAAAATGTATTAGATTGTCATTTCATTTAAACTGTAAAATTGTACAATATTTATTACAACATAGAGTAGTATGAAGACAAATCTGGCAATTTACCTCTATTCCCTTTTACAGTAGTCAAAGTATAAAGTTTTCTATATCCTTTCACATTTTCTGTATGTTCATCTAAACATGAAGCAATATTATCTCTTGGCATATAAAGAGATTATCCCTAATTATTTTCAAAACATGAGATAATTTTATCTGTAGCTACTCAGGTAGCGTAGTGCTTACGAATCGGGCTGCAAACCGCAAGGTCAGCAGTTTGAAACTACCAGCTGTTCCGTGGGAAAAAGATGAGGCTTTCAGCTCCCATAAAGATTTATAGTCTCAGAAACCTGTACAGGGTTGCTATGAGTGGGAACTGACTCCACGGCACATAACCACCAACCACATACATTTTTATATACATACATATGCATTTAAATATACATAAGTACACAGAAACACACATTTTGTTGTTATTAAATGCTGTCCAGTCAGTTCCAACCCATGGCAATCCTATATAGCATTTCCTAGGAGCAGCCGGTAAGCTTGAAATGCCAACCTTGTCATTCAAACTGACTTTACAGTCTAGTGCATTAACCCACAGTACCATACCAGGACAAACATACATATGTATATATAATATGTTGTTGTCGAACACCATTGAGTCAGTTCCAACTCATAGTGACCCTGTATAGGGCTTCTGAGAGCTGTTGGTAAGTTAGCAGTCTAGTGTTTATGCTACAGGACCACACCAGGGCTCATATATACATAGATATATACACACACACATATATATGGGAGCACAGTAGCTCCATAAAATAAGCACTGCCTGAGAACCACAAAGTTGGCTGTTCAAGCCCACCAGTCACTCCCCAGGAGAAAACTGAAGCTTTTTGTTCCTGCAAAGATTTAAAGCCTCAAAAACCCTATACAGGGTCGCTATGATTCAGAACCACCTTAACCACACTTAATAACAGCAACAATATACATATAAACACATATGTTGTTAAGTATCATCAAGTCGGTTCTGACTCATAGCAATCCTGTATAGAGTTTCTGAAAAAGGGGTCCTGATGTGGTACTGTAAGATAAGCACAGAACTACCAATAGCAAGATTAATGGTTCAAACCTACCAGTTGTTCCTTGGAAATCCCATACAGGATCACTATGCATCAGAACTAACTTGACAATATTTAACAACTAAAACAACACGTGTTGTTGTTGTTGTTGTTTTGTACTGTTGATTCAGTTCCAACCCAGAGGCCCTGTATAGGGTTTCCAAGGAGCGGCTGGTGAGTTTGAATCACCAACCTTGTAGTTCAAGCCAGCTTTGAAGTCCAGCACATTAGCCCACAGTGCCTTATCTGGACTTCAAAACAAAATGTAGTTAAGTTGTTTGACTGTCTTATGAGTTTTGGTTTCCCTTGCCTACTATTGTAAAATAGACACTTGAGTGGGATAGAAAAGAGTATCGGGAAACATGATTACAGAAAACTTATAAGCCCATCTTCAGCCTATAGCTAATTGGAATACAGTGAAATAGGCTTCTTGAGGAGCCTTTGTAGAGTATGGGACCTTAGGTGGAATCCTTAGCCCCATCCAAAACCTTCTGAGGTGGGACATTCCCACTTGAAAGGACATGCAGACTAACCTGGAGCACCTAGAGGGACAGAAAATAGTTCTTGAAAGAAAGACCAGTAGGAAAAATTGAAAACAAAAATGACAGTCTAATTGGCTATTACAAGAACAAGCAAGCTGTTCACTGGGGAGCCATCAAAGCAAGCAATCAAGTCCCTTCAGGACAAACCACCCTCCAAGACTGAAACACAAAGGAATACACAAGCAGGCATGTAAGATTGCTGGTAACCACATTGGTCTACAGGTGAGTGGAAGTTGGGGAAAGGCAGCAATGAAGATATGGGCTGAGTTTGACCACGTTCCATAGATTCCCGTGGACTTGGAGATGAGAGAGAGAAGAGGAAGGACTGGTTGGTTCAAAGTGTGTTAAGTCCTGAGAACTGCTAAGTTGTTAAGTCCTGAGAACTCCTAAGCTGTTAAGTCCTGAGAACGCCTAACTCTTAAGTCAAGGACCTAGCCACAGAGGGCTATAGTCAAGAGTGAAGTATCCAGCTGATATGAAGTGAGGGGAGATGCACAAAAATGCCCAAACTTGCAGATAATACACATTTAACCTAGTTTTGATGACTTGTGGTCAAAACTTGCCTAGAGGAAGATAAAGAAATTTGAAAAAGGAAACAAGTATAAACTGCTATAATTTGATGAACTTTACCTATATTTATGGATGTTGTTGTTGTTGTTGTTAGGTGCCATCAAATCGGTACCAATGTTATGTACAACAGAACGAAACACTGCCCAATCCTGGGCCAACCTCACAATTGTTGCCATCCTTGAGCTCATTGATGCTGCCATTTGCCAATCCATCTCGCTGGGGATTTTCCTCTTTTTCTCTGACCCTCCACCTTACCAAATATGATATCCTTCTCCAGTGACTGGTTTCTCCTGATAATATGTCCGAAGTATGAGAGATGAAGTTTTGCCATCTTGGCCTCCAAGGAGCACTCTGGCTGCACTTCTTCCAAAACAGATCTATTTGGTTTTTTGGCAGCCCACGGCACTTTCAATATTCTCCTCCAACACCATGACTCAAAAGCATCAATTCTTCTACAGTCTTCCTTATGCAATGTCCAGCTTTCTCATGCATAGGAGATTATTGAAAATACCATGGCTTGTGTCAGGTGCACCTTTGTCCTCAAGCTTACATCTTTTGTTGCAGACCATGTAAAGCTGGTCAGAAGTTCGAGGCCCACTGGGCCCGAGTGTTGCAGACTATACAGGCTGCAGGCTCTGAGGTATTCTGGCCACTGGGCAGTCATAACAAATTATTTTTCATCTTAGTGTTCAGTTATGCTTTTTATTTAATTCCAAACATAAGCCCTTAGTATCCACAGATAAATGTAATATTTTTCCTAAAGCCGAGACTGTAAAGGTTTCAAGATTAAACCTTTCTCCAAAGGATTAACTAAAAATAGCCTAGCTACTTCCCGGTTCTTTGTTCTATAGACAAAAGGACATCTTTCCTAAACCTGTCCCAGGTGCAGGCTATTCAGCCAAAGTTCCTGAAAACCTGGCTCAGGAAGCCAAAACAGCGGGACTCCTCCCAAGCCTTTTG
>NW_006408772.1:327792-329086 GCF_000296735.1 Chrysochloris asiatica | reverse complement strand
TTGCTCTTCAGCACTTTAAAAAGGTCTTGTGCAACAGATTTGCCCAATCTAATATGTCGTTTGATTTCTTCACTGATGCTTCCATGAATGTTGATAGTTGATCCAAGAAGAATGAAGTCCTTGACTACTTCAATCTTTTCTCTGTTGAAAAGAATGTTGTTTATTGGTCCAGAGGTGAGGATTGTTGTTTTCTATATATTGAGATGCAATCCATATTGAAGGCAACTGAGAGGGAAGGGATCATCACATCAAGGATCAAACAGGGATAGGCAACTTAGACATTAGCTACTAAAATTGGGGACGGGGTGTATAAAGGCATGAAGCAGTTGGCTTACAAGTTTTCAAGAGGGAGTTTAGTTTCAGAGTTTATAGGGGAAGGTAGAATCCCCACTAAATAGTTTCCATCTTGTCTAGATGGGTCTGGTTAAAGGAGATGGGGATAAGATTCTTATGATTCAATAGTGAGTTGTTGTTATAACTAATTGTGATTGTCACAGCTGTAACATAAAGAGGGGAGTAATTAATCATACATACTAGGGACAGAGGACCCTAGGACCATCAAGTAAGAAGAGCATGAGCGGAATGTGGGAGCATTTCCAGAGAAGTAGCAACATCAGAGATGGATGCAAAGATGATGACATGTAGAGATAGAACAGCTAAAGACTCTAGATTCATGGCAAGAGAAAGGCTGCATGCTAGTGGCCAGATGACAGGCTTGCAGAATGTACCCTTTGATTGTTTAAATGTTTATATATTCCTGAGTGTTTTAGTGTACATCAAAAAACAAAACAAATAAATAAACAAACAAAAGCAAAGGGATTAGAAGCAAATACTGTTGGATGGTTATGCATGGAGGGGATTGTAATCATTGCAATGAAACAAAATAGAATGAGAGCAAAACTGATGTTCTCCCATGTAAACTATCACTCAATTCACAATAAAAGCTTTAAAAGAAAACAGCATAAACCAAACCCACTGTCCTCAAATCAATTCAGACTCACAGGAACCTTATATAGGGTTTCAGGACTGTAAATCTTTATAGGACTAGCCAGTCTCAACTTTGAGTTGCCAACTTTGAGATTAGCAGCCCCATGCCTAATCCACAGTATCATCAGGGCTCTCTCTCTCTCTCTGTCTATCTATCTATCTATAGATAGATAGACAGAGAGAGAGAGAGAGAGAGCCCTGATCTATCTATAGATAGATAGATAGATAGATAGATAGATAGATAGATAGATAGATAGATATGTTGTTGTTAAGTGCCATCGAGTAGGTTCTGACTTAGAATGAACTA
>NW_006408772.1:321543-326002 GCF_000296735.1 Chrysochloris asiatica | reverse complement strand
AAAGATTTTCAGCCTTAGAAACCTTATACACAGTCAATATGTGTTAAAACTGACACCACAGCATACAACCACTAGAATAAACTTTTTGAAGCCCCTTCATGTGTGTATGTAAACGAACACTGTAATTCAAAGACATCAAGTTTTCTTTGGTATTCTTTATTCATAATACAGCTTTCATATGAATAAGAGAAAACTGAAAATACCATGGACTGAGTCAGGCACACTTTACTCCTCCAAGTGGCATCTTTGCTCTTTAATGCTTGCAGTGCAGTGAACTACTTTATATGTCTCTTCTAGCCATAGTCTTTGTAGTTTCCGCCAAACTACTTTTTGTTGATAGGTTTGGGTAAGAGAAGATGAGGGAAGATACTGAAGGACTATATGATTCAGTTCTGAGTGATTGTTAACAAAGTTAATTGTGAGAAGTTGGAGCTCTAACATGGGCATAAAATCAGCCACCCCTAAAGCAGAAGGGGAGGATTTCACTTCCATCAAAGAAGAAGAGACAGGAAGAAAGCATGTTCGCTAGACACCAAGAGCCAGAAAACCCACCTGTCACTCTCTGAAACTTTATACAGGGTCACTATTCAGAACCAAATTGATGGTACAGAACAACAACTTCCCTTACAAATAGCGCTGGTAGTGTAGTGGTTTATACATTGTACTACTAAACATAAGGCTACTGATTCAATTTTCAATATGAGGTCGTTGAAAATAAACTGAATTAGGATTCACCAGTAGTACAAGAGAAAGATGAGACTTTCTGTTTCTGTAAAGATATACAAAGTAAATATGAGTTAGAGCTGACTCCAGAGCACACAACAGCACCTACTTCAAATAAACTTTATAATTGTGAATATACTATCCTAGTTTTGTGTAGTCACTGGAAGGAATTATTAAACCCAGCTGAGAAATAGAAAGAGCTGTGGGAAGGATAGTTAGTAACACTTTTTGCAACACTTTAAAAAGGTGTTTTGCAGCAAATCTGCACAATGTAATACATTGTTTGATTTCTTGACTGCTGCTTCCATGAGCATTGATTGTGGATGCAAGTATAATATCCTTGACAGCTTCTATATTTTCTCCATTTATCAAGATATGGTTTATTGTTCTATTTTGAGGATTTTGGTTTTCTTTACATACTGAAAGCTGTATTCTTTGATTTTCATCAGTAAGTGCTTCAAGTACTCTTCACTTTGAGCAAGCAAAGTTTTGTCCTTTACATTTTGTAGGTTGTTAATAAGACTTTCTCCAATTTTGATGCCACATTCATCTTCAAGTAGTCTAGCTTGTCAGATGTGCCCAGCATACATACTAAGTATGGTGAAAGGATACAACTCTGATACACATCTTTCCTGTTTGAACAACTGCATCTTTTTGTTGTACCAGTTTTGCATAAGCACAATTAAGTGTTCTGGAATTCTCATTCTTTGCAACATTACCCATGGTTATACTGATCCACAGAGTCAAATGTCTTTGCACAGACAATAAACCACAAGTAAACATCTTTATGGTATTTTCTGCTCTTCATCAATATTCATCTGATATGAACAATGATAGCCTTCATTTGCATTCTCCTCTTAATCCAATTTTAGAGTTAAAAGGAATAAAGCAAGTTGTCATTGCAGCTATCCACCCAATAATTGCCCTCTGATGCCATCCCTTTCAACAATTGGTCCAACTGAGGCTTACCAGTCAGTGATAAGAGTCTCATCATGTCCCCTAACAATGCTTTCAGTGCTTTGTATCTTCAGCTGTTAAAAAAAAATCATGAATGGTATGTTCACACTAACTCTAGACTCTTTCATTTGTTAACCTTATAGATATTTTCTTCTGACAATAATTGTTTCCCTCAAACTATTCTTTTTTTTGTCTCTACCATGGTGGTTCCTAACTTTTAAATACGCTCTTATGTGTTGATTTGCTTCATAAACAGTGACACTAAGAAAGCAACATAATGTACCTCTTCCTCACTTCTACTATCTCTTTATCCAACATTTCATATTACGATAGTAAAAACATCTACCTTACTATTGTATGTATCAATGATGTATATCTGGCAGGGGTCTTGGTGTGGCACTGTGGAATAAACCAGGACTACTAATCACAAGGTCAGTGGTTCAAACCCACCAGACAGACACTCCTCAGAAACCCTATACAGAGGTGATATGAGTCAGAACCAACTCAGCAACATTTAACAACAACAAATGTACATATGGCAGTAATTAACACCAGGGTGTGAGGCAAGTGTAACACTGGCTGTGATAATTATGGTAGACTTGTGTAGGCCATGATTCTTAATGGTTTGGCAGTTATGTTGTTGTTAAGTGCTGCTGAGTCATCTTGACCCTGTATAGGATATCAAAGATGCAGCTCATGGACTTGAACTGCCAACCTTGACATTAGTAGTCCAGTTCTTATACTATAACACCACACCATGCTTTCAGTTATATAATGGCAGTTAGATAATGATGTAATTTGGCAGTTATGCAAGGATGTAGTCATCGCCCACTTTATGATTTGATGTGATTATCTTCCATTTTCATCTAATTTTTGCATAACAACCTGTTCTTTGGTATCCAAACATGTCAGTAAGTAAGGAATGGATATATTTTCTTTTCTGTTTGAATACATAGAATCAGAGTAGGACTATCTCTCTAATTACTAGATGCTAACTGTAAAGTTTATAGTTCATACCTACCAACTTTCCATGGGAGGAAAATGAAGCAGTCTGCTCCCATAAAGATTTATAGTCTCAGAAATCCTATAGAGGGTCACTATTAATCTGAATCGACTTGACAGCACTGAGACTTTTTGGTTCTACATCTATGATTGTTGTTAAGTACTGTCAAGTCACTTCCTACTCATAGCGACCTTAGATGTAGTTTCCAAGGAGATGCTGATAGGTTTCAACTTTTGATCTTGCAGTTAACAGTCTAGTTCTTATCTTACAGTGCCTCACCAGGACATCTGTAATGGGATACTGAAACTTAAACTTGAAGGAGATACCAAGTGTGTGTAATTGTGAAATTCCCAGGAGAGGTCCAGTTCACAATTTTTTATTAAGTTCATGTCCAAGACAGTTGGAACCCTAAAGTCAGATAAAGGAAAAATATAGAAGGTGCAATTGATGAAATTTCCTTGGAGAGAGTTGTTTTCATGCTCAGTATTGGGAAAAGCAGGGTAAGGTTGCAGCCTTCTAATTCCATGTCTAGCAAAGAGGATTTCAAAGGACTACCTTAGAAATGTAGCAGCACTAGCTAAAATTGTGGGGATGTTTCAGAGCCAGACATTGTTTTATTCTGCTGTGCATAGGATCATATGAGTTGGAACTCATGTGTTAGCACCTAACAAAAACAACAACTACCTCAGACACCTATAAAATATACACTGATTTTCTTGCAGTTGAGAGACATATCATGCTACATCTGACTCATGATTTGAAAAGGTTGACTGGACTGTGACCTGATCTGACACCTATCAGAGAGACAATTCCCCAGTATGTTATTAGGGCCAACAGGATGCATCTCTTGGATCAATACTTTCTAGGGATTAAATGTGGGCAATATAACTAACTAAGAAGTCTCTTGGGGCCTCTCCAATAGCGCCACCTTAGAAGTGAGAAGAAACTAAATCGAACCAGTTGCCACTAAATCAATTCCAACTTGCAAGGACCCTACAGGATAGAATAGAACTGCCCCATAGAAGCAGGCTGCCAAATTTCCTTTCTCCCATAGAATGGCAGGTGACTCCAAACCACCAACCTTGTGGTTGGCAGCTAAGTGTTTAACTGCTGCATCATAAGAGCTCCTCATCATAAGAGGAGGAAGTTGTCCAAATGTCTCTGAAGAAGATTCCTCAGTGACCACAGCAAAGAGGGATGCATTCCTTTTGACCACAGGAAACGCAGAGCAGAGTCATAGATATCTTTGTGGCCCAGCATATGTAAAACCAGTTATAAAAGTATATGCTATATGTTTAAGAAAGAAACTATTTCTTCTTATTATCTTTCTTTCAGAACAAGGATTAGACAATGAGTATAATTAAAACATCTTTAGATGGAAAAAGATAACGATGAAAGAAAAACTACCTACACACCTACACAATATTTCCCACTTCAAACTTTCAACTAGAGTTGGAAGAGGGAAGAAAATATTAGGTATTTAGCCAGAACTTTTTATTAATACTGCAGACAAACATTTCATTCCTAAACTGAGACTGATTAAATTAACATAAGATATTTTATTTATTTATTTTTTTTTTATGAGCAGTAAAGCCATATGAACTGTCAGATTTTTCATCAAGGAACAAAAGAAAATTAACTGCAGCGAGGAATATGAGTATATCATTCTTATTCAATTTAACAATTACAAGTTTATTAATGCCACTCAGTTGAATGGTTTTTTGGAAAGAGGTATAGCATAAGTGAACTTGTTATCTCATACTGTGTTTACTGTAA
>NW_006408772.1:318629-320202 GCF_000296735.1 Chrysochloris asiatica | reverse complement strand
GGATTATTTGCTCAGCATACAGGTTGAATAAATATGGTGCACAGATCTCCTCGAAGTGACAGTTTCCACTTTAAACCAAATGCCCACCACTCGTCTGTCAGAGCTCCTTATAAAGGGTTACAAATGGAGTAGAAGTAAGATGGAAAGAAAAATTATAGCATGAGAGGGAGAAGGATCAAAGGAAAGGGTTACTGTTGCTATTGTTTCATTTTGGTATTGCTGATTTAGTCCTGGTGTGGTGCTGTGGGTTAATGCTCTGAATTACAAAGTCAGTTTGAACTGCAAGATTGGTGGTTCAAGCTCACCAGCCACTCCTTGGAAACCCTATACAGGGTCTCTATGGGTCAGAACCAACTCGACAGTAATTAATAGCCACAACAATAGTTTGGTGGTGGTAGTGGTTTTTTGCCACAGAGTCTGTTCAGACTCATAGCGATCCTGTATAGGGTTTCCAAGGCTGTAAATCTTTACAGCAGCAGAAAGGCTCATGTCTCCTGGCAAGCTTGACATTAGCAGCCCAGATCAAAATCCACTACACTACCAAGTCTTCTTGGTTTATAGTTTATTGACAGTTAAATTAGTCTATAAAGCAGGCATTAAAAAGTGTATAATTATGAATAAAAGATCACTGGCATTATAATCAGAACATCTGGATCTAATTTCTAATTTTGTGAGTAATTGAAGAAACTTTTATTTATTTAATGTCTATAAATCTTACCAAAATAGGATAATTAATAATTAATTTTGACTACTTACATAAATGAGAAACCCTACACAGGATCACAATGAGTCAGAACTGACTTGTCAATACTTACCAACAACAATTGCAAAATTCGATCTTGTTTTAGTTAGGTGCCAATGAATTTGCTTTGACTCAGAGTGACCCCATGCAGAACAGAATGAAACATTGCCCGGTCCTGTGCCATCCTCACAATTTTGTTATGTTTGAGTTCCTTGTTAAAGCAACTGTGCCATTCCACCTCATCTGTCAGTTTGTCGTACTGTGGTAGATTCTGAGTTGCTGTGATTCTGGAAGCTATGCCACCAGTATTTTAAATGCCAGCAAGGTCATCTATGGTGGACAGGTTTCAGATGAGGTTCCAGACGAAGATATACTAGGAAGAAGGAGTAACAAACTACTTCTGAATATTTAGTCACTGAAAACCTTATGAGTAGCAGAAACACTGTCAGATACAGTGCTGAGAAATGAGTCCTTCAGGTTGGAAGGCACTCAAAATGCCACTGAGGAAGAGTTGCCTCCTCAAAATACAGTTGACCATGATGATGTGAATGGAGTAAAGCCTGTGAGAGTAAAGCCCTTGGGACCTGTATTTGCTGATAGGGAACAACTCAACATGAAGAGAAACAGCTGTAAACATCCATTAATAATCAGAAAATGGGATTATGAAATACGAAATTAGAAATTGTCAAAAATGAAATGGAACACATAAACTTTGATATCATAGGCATTAGTGAGTTGAAATGGACTGGTATTGGCCATTTTGAATCTGATAACCACATGGTTTACTATGCCTGGAATGACAAATTAAAGAGGAATGGGGTTGTATTCATT
>NW_006408772.1:316564-317073 GCF_000296735.1 Chrysochloris asiatica | reverse complement strand
GAGAGTAAAGTTTTACTAGAAGTAATACAGAAACGGCTACAAGCATACATTGACAGAGAACTTCCAGAGGTTCAAGCCAGATTCAGAAGAGGCTGTGGAATGAGGAATATCATTGCTGATGCCCATTGGAACTTGGCTGAAAGCAGAGACTATCAGAAAGATGTTTACCTGTATTTTATTGACTATGCAAAGTTTTTCACTGTATGGATCATGACAAGCTATGGACAACATTGTAAAGCATGAGTATTACGAAATACTTAATTACGCTCATGAGGAATCTGTATATAGACCAAAAGGTATTGTTTGAACAGAACATGGGAACACTGAATGGTTTAAAATTAAGAAGGTTGTGGAATAGGGTTGTATACTTTCACCATACTTATTCAACCTGTGTGCTGAACAAATAATATAAGAATATAGATTATATGAAGATAAACATGGCATCAGGATTGGAAGAAGACTCATTAACAACCTGTGATATGCAGATGATACAATCTTGCTTGCTGAAA
>NW_006408772.1:305624-306648 GCF_000296735.1 Chrysochloris asiatica | reverse complement strand
CAATGATTGTGAGGTAGGCACAGGACTAGGGAATGTTTCATTCTACTGTGCATAGAGTTGCTGTGAGTTGGTATTATCTGCATGACACCTAACAACTACAACAATTGATCATTCCTCTTTGTTTATGATCTTTCCATTCCAATCGCCAGTAATTATCAATACATCTTTATTGCGTGTTTTATATATTTCTGATTGAAAAAGTAGGTAAAATTCCTCAATTTCATCATCACTGGCTTTAGTACTTGATGAGAAAATTTGAATAATAGTGGTGTTAACTGGGAACCCCTGTTGGTATATGGATATTATCCTGTCACAGACAGTGTTGTACTTCAAGACAGGACTTGATATGTTCTTTTTGATGATGGATGTGACACCATTCCTCATCAATTTGTCATTAGTGGCATATTAAACTATTTGTTTGTGAGATTCTTAATAGCCATTACCAGTCCATTTTACCTCACTAATGCTTATGATATCGATATTTATGCATTCCATTTCAATTTTGTCCAATTCATTTTTGACAATTTCCAATTTTCCTAGATTTATACTTTGCACATTTCATGTTCTGATCCTAATGGATGTTTATAGCTGTTTCTCTTCAGTTTGAGTTGTAACCCATCAACAAACATAGGTCCTGAAAGCTTTACTGCATTTGCATCGTCACAGTCAACTCTATTTTGTGGAGGTAATTCTCTCCCAGTGTATTCTGAGTGCCTTCCCATCTGAGGAGCTCATCTTCTAGTACTATATCTGACAACATTTTGGTGCTCTTCATCATGTTCCAATATTCAATATTCTGGTGCTGACAGTGTTCCACTGCTATTCATAAGGTTTTCAGTGAGTAGATATTTGGAAGCAGTCTGTCTTTTCTTCCTAGTCTGTCTTCATCTGGAAATTCAGTGGAAACCTATCTAGTGGGGTGACCCCACTGGTATTTAAAATACCCGTGGCATAGCTTCCAGATTGACAGCAACATGAAAGTTTACCACAGTACTACAGACAAATATATTAAACACTAAAGACC
>NW_006408772.1:294467-303635 GCF_000296735.1 Chrysochloris asiatica | reverse complement strand
ATGGCACCTGACAACAACAACAACAGACAGATGTGTGGTGAGTATGTGTGTATATATGTTTATTATGTTGTTGTGTACAGCTCAAATTGATCCTGACTCATAAAAAACTTACATGACAGAGAACTATATAAACTCATTCTTAATGTTTTATAAAAAAAGCTATTTTGCTATGATTTTATTTACATATACTCTCAGAAATATTTTTTTAAAAAATCATTGTATTTTAATAAATTAACTATATCTGTACATTAAGTGAAGAAATTGTTAAACAAAATTTAAAGAATTTTTTTATATTTTAATATGTATCAGCATTTTAAAATCTAGTTTTACTTATTGCATATGTAATGGTTTCTTTAAGAGATTTTTATACCTCCTATGAGTCTTCTTTTCTTTAAGCTGTTAATCCTAGTGTATTCCTGAAATATTTCTCATTCAAATTCTTGAAACCGGTTTCTTATTAAAAAAAAAAAAAAGAGAGAGAGAAAGATTAGTCAATACCAAAATAATAATGCTTTCTTGTTGGTACTATACTGTCTGCCTTTTTTTTTTTTTTCCCCAAACTATTCTATAGGTTGAAGCTTCTCTGTTCAGACTTGTAAAACTAGTTTCATTTCAACAACTTGTAATTTGTTTCCTTATTTCTTTCAGTCATTGAACTCATATATCCAGAGATGACATACAGATGATTAGAAAGTTCAGTGGGTGCAGACCTGTAAATTCGTATTCTTCTTCCTGTAGATGATGTATCGGTAAGTTCAGTTCTGTTTTGTAAATGGCTTCTTTGCTGTACTGGCTGTCAGTGGCTAGATTCCTGATATATCAGGGGATAGTCGATAAGGTATCTTTAATAGAATCAATCTGCCTCGACTCACATGTGATTTCTGAAATTAGTATAGCTACCTGAATTAATTAATAGCCATTTAAAATGAAAGATTTTTGTATAGAAGTTATTGTGAGCATTATTTTATGGTGCCAGGTTTAACAGTTGGAGTATTAAAAGTTAATGAAAAACTGTACTACATTGTTTCCTGATTGATTCTGATATTTCTTTGTTTTATTGTTTTGGGTGGTGTGGTGTTGTCATTCATTCCTTCTAAGACAAGCCTCCTTTCAGCCATTTGACTGCTTTTATTTTAAGCACTTTCTGCTTAACTATTTCCCCTCTTTATGACCATGGGCTAATGCAGTTTGCAAGGTCAGTAAAGGTAGAGGCCCTGCCTTCGTTTGAGAAGATCCAGGACTTGTTGGGAGAGGAGGGAATGAGGAACAAATCAAGATTCTGGAAAACTTGTCTATCTCATTTGTTGAAGTTCTTCTTCTTAAATAATGAAAATAGTTTCTAAGTTTTTTCTCAAAAAAAAAAAAAAAATCACAAGCAGAAGGAAAAATAAGATTTGTTGACATCTATTTTTACACAATTAAAATAGTGATTTTAAATATTAATGATAATACTTTACCATTATTTAGATTTATGCCATTTTTACATATTATTTCATTTGATAGTTCAAGATACCCTTGTGAACTCCATTGAACTGATATACTCAGTTTAAAATAGGATTTAATGATTTTAAAGTTAGGAATTTGGGGGAAGTGGAAGCTAAGGGGCTTGTCAGAGTGGTTTGATGCCAGAGTCAAAGATGTAATCCACAGCTTGTAAAAATCTAGTATGCCTTCTTAGAACTGTAGGTGCTGGGTAACAAAGATGCCAACCAGGGAATTTCAGTGATGAAATTTGATATTAGATCTGTCTCTGCACTGATGAAACTCACTGAGCTTCCTTCCTTCTACACTAAAAAATATTCATATCAGCTCTTTGGATCCTGGTGTGACACTGTAGGATAAGCACTGGACTGCTAACCAATAGGTCAGCAATTCAAACTCATCTGCCCCTCCTTGGAACCCTTATATAGGGTCACCATGGGTCAGAACCAACTCGATGGCACTTAACATCAACAATATCTACTCTTTAGTGAGTATGTATCAATTGCACAAGGCATCTGAACTATCTTCTTTGATGTCCTTAAAAAGAGTTGCTGCAATGCTTCATGCATAATTGACACTCTATACATATTCATTGAACAAATAATGGAAATTATAAGATATATAAACTTTTTTTTTTACTTATTTGATAAAACTCACTACATTTTTAAATACACAGTCTGTTTTTGAAAAGAACTGTTTATGGAAACCATGACGTTATAAAGCAGTAGTTCCAACTTCTCATATTTCACATTCTCAAAGTATTCGTTTAAAACTTTCAAGTCTCATAACTACAGACACCAAAAGTTCTTTTTTCCAGTAAGTATTTATGTATTTCAAGAAATGTTTTATGTTTAAGACAAGTACATTTTAGTTGTAGTATTGGGGTCAATACTGTTGTTTGGGACATTCATCACACATCTTGGTGAAGAGACAGGACTGAAGATTCAAAGAAAAAATAAATGATTATGGTTCTTTTAGCTAGATTCATAGAAAATTAATTCAGGATTTGAAGCGTTTGCAGGAGATGTCAGGTCAAACTAATAAGCAGGATAATGAATGAGACAATGCAATTGTCTCAATAAGTACTATGGCACCCTGTCCCTCCTAGACTAATTCAGCAATAGATTTCACAGCCATTCTCACCTTATTTGTCTACATTTCAGAACTGTTTTATCTAGCTTTCCATTGTTACTGGGAATATTCATTTGCATTTCCCATATGCTGACTTTGTTAACATTTAGTAACTGGGTGATTCATTTACTTTAAAACTTTAATTATCCTCCAAATGACTTCTTTAGCTGAGATTGTTTCCTAGTCTCTGAAATGGGGCCTATCTCTCTCCCTATGGATCCTATTTATAGCATTGCTTAATGAAAGTAAAAATTAGATTCTTCCCCTTCATTATCATGCTCTAGAAAAAAAGGTAGTTCTCTCCAGTCTTTTGCAAACTTTCATATCTTACATGTTAATTTCATTTTAGACTTGTTTCAATCTATTTGTTAATTTGTCAAGTCATCCTCAAATATATTCTAAAACTATATCTTCAAAACTAAAATATAATTAGCAGAGTTATAAATAGCACTTACTAAGCATGAAGCTTTGTACACGCTATCAATTAAATATCAAATTAAATATTACCTTTTTGGTTAGTTTTCAACATACTCATCATCTGTCATATACACATATTATACTGTTGTTGTTGTTAGATGCCATCGAGTCAGTACAGACTCATAGTGACCCTATGCACAAAAGAAAAAAACACTGCCCGGTCCTGGGCCAACCTCACAATTGTTGACATGCTTGAGCCCATTGATGCTGCCACTTTGCCAACTCATTTCACTGGGCGTCTTCCTCTTTTTCTCTGACCTTACCAAACATGAGATCCTGCTTCAGCGACTGGTCCCTCCTGACAATATGTCTGAAGTATGAGAGACAAAGTTTGGCCATCCTGGCCTCCAAGGAGTATTCTGGCTGCACTTTTTCCAACACAGATCTGTTTTTCTTCATATAACGCAGCTTCTTGGATTATTTGCTCAGCATACAGGTTGAATAAGTATGGTGAAAGAATACAACCTTGTAACACACCTTTCTTAATTTTAAACCATTCAGTGTTCCCATGTTCTGTTCAAACAACTGCCCCTTGGTCCATGTTCAGATTCCTCATAAGCACAAGTAAATGTTCCGGAATACTCATACTTCGCAATGTTGTCCATAGCTTGTCATGATCCACACAACTGAAAGTCTTTGCGTAGTCAATAAATCTTTCTGATATTCTCTGCTTTCAGCCAAGATCCATTGGACATCAGCAATGATATCACTCATTTTAAGGCCTCTTCTGAATCCAGCTTGAACCTCTGGAAGTTCTCTGTCAATGTATGCTTGCAGCTTTGTTAACATTTAGTTACCTTTAGTAAAACTTTACAGGCATGGGATATCAAAGATACTGTCTGATGATTTCCAAATCCTGTTGGGTCACCTCTCTTTGGAATTGGCACAAATATGGATCTCTTCCAATCAGTTGGCCAAATAGTTGTCTTCCAAAATTCTTGGCAGAGATGAGTTAGTGCCTCCTGTGTCACCTCACTTTCTTGAAAGATTTCAATGTTTATTCCATCAATTCCTGAAGCCTTGCTCTCTGCCAATTCCTTCAGTGCACGTTGGACTTCCTCCTTCAATATCATTGGCTCTTGCTCATATGGTACCTCTTGAAATGGTTGAACATTAACCATTTCCTTTTGGTACAGTGACTCTGTGAATTCCTTCCATCTTCTCCTGATGTTTTCTGCATCATTCAATAATTTGCCCAATCCTTCAGTAACAAAAGTTGAGGCTTGAACTTTTTCACCAGTTCCCTCAGCTAGAGAAATGCTGAGTGTGTTCTTTCTTTTTGGTTTTCTGACTCCAGATCTTTGCACATTTTGTTGTAATATTTGGCTTTATCTTCTCAAGCTGATCTTTGAAATGTTCTGTTCAGCTCTTGTACTTTCTTATTTCTTCCATTTGCTTTAGCATCTCTATGCTGGAGATCAAATTTCATATATGTATATACACACACACACACATATATATGTGTTCAGAGAGAGATTCCTGGTATGGTGCTATAGGATCAGCACTGGACCATAAGGTCAGTTTGAACCACAAGGTCAGCATTTCAAAACTGGCAGTCACTTCTCAGCAACCCTATACAGGGTAGCTGTGAGTCAGGAATTTAACAACAATATATAGAAACACTTCAAATATAGTAATATTATGTAAATGTTTGATAAAACAACCTCTCCTGAATGAGAAGTTGATGACACATTTTTGCTTTCATATAATGCTAGGGCTTATGCATGAAAGTTGGAAGCATGTTGAAAGTTTATTCATATAGTAGTAAGTAACTGCAATTTTTATTTATGGCTCTGCAACTTATGTAATGTAATTTGGTGTTGTGTACCTGATATATTTCCTGAAGTTTTCTCAAAAGTAGAAACTCTTTAACCAATGATTTATTATCCTAACCCCTTTGGTTACCATTTTTTCATGGTGCACACAGGATTTGTGGATGCATGCAGGAACTGGAAATCTAGTAGCTTTTGATCTAGATAGATAGATAGATAGATAGATAGATAGATAGATAGATAGATAGATAGATAGATATCAGTACTTATATATATAAGCATTATATATATATATGTGAGTATTGCAATATATATAGTGATAGATCTAAGGTGCTCTGGTAGCGTAGTGGTTACGAATCGGGCTGAGAACCTTAAGGCCAATAGTTTGAAACTACCAGCAGCTTCACGGGAGAAAGATGAGGTGTTCTGCTCCCATAAAGATTTACAGCCTCCGAAACCCTGCACGGGGTCGCTATGGGTCGGAACGGACTCGAGGGCACTTAACAACAACAACATAGTGATATATATATATAGTGATATCTATAATGACTGCCTTAGCACTTGAAATATTAACTGTTTTTCCATTTATTGTGCCACAATTCATTTGTAACAATGTAATTTAATGTGTGTGATGAGGATGGGAGTGTCATCTTCCTGCTATCTACTTTCTGTTATTTGTCTTATTCAAAGAACTGGGGAGAAAAATTTCAAAGCCTTGAAATTTCCTTTTTCCTTTGGTTCGTCTTTGTTTTAAAATTTCTTGTAGACATACTGATATAGTTCTCTGAAAAATGAATGGTGACATAAATGAAAATGTATGAGTATATAAAAGATAAATCTAGTCTAAATTTAAATGCAATCAATGAAGAGTTAGTCTGGGGCAGAGACTAAATTTATGTCCTTCAGTGTTACAAACCCAGGGTTTGAGATGACTCCTAGTTCTAGCATACTGCTTGTTGTTGTTGTTGTTTAGTGTCTTTGAGTCAGTACCAAAGTCATTTAATCATCTCTGGACCTCAATTTACCCTGGAAAAGAAATACATTATATAAAATAATGTTTAAGATCTCTTTCACTTTGAAAATAATCTTTTTCTGTATTCTTTTTAAATTCTCCTTTCCCTTCCACCCCTGGTAACCATCAATGAATGTTCCTTTAAGCATTTTACATTTTACAGTCGTGGTCTCAGACAATATTTGTCCATTGATGATTGACTGGTGGTACTGTAGGATAAATACTGGACTGTTAGCCTCAAGGTCATCCTTTCTAACCTACCAGCCACTTCTTAGAAACCCTATACAAGGTCACTATAGGTCCAAACTGACTCAAAAGCACATAACAACAACAACAATTTCACTCAACATAATGATCTCCAGTTTCATCCATATCATGAGATATTTCACAGATTCATCATTATCCTTCAACATTGCTTAGCCATTTTTCTATTGATGAATATTTAGATAATTTCTATCTTTTTATTTCTGAATGTAGGTTTTAAACCATTGAAGATCCTAAGTATTGTCACACTCCATGGAGCTTCTGCTGCAGTTATATAGTAGCACTATAGCTCTGCTATCTCAAAGTATATACTTCCTTTATACAGTCAATTCTTTAGTTTCTTTTCAATCAGTCAATGCAGATATAGTCAATACTTTATATATCCAGAAGAACTCAGTTCCCTCAAATTCTACTAGGTTAGGGGCTAAACTTATTACTCATGGTAAAACTATCTTCATAACGTTTTAATTCACAAAACTATGTACCTTTTTATAAGCACTTACATATAAAATATATTTTATATTGTGAAAACTCTATGGAAATCAATAAATATTTATCAAAAATCTACCTTGTTTTAGACATTGTACTAATTGTTGTGAAGGAAATATAAAGCACATCACTACATAAACAGATGAAAAGATAAACTGCAAAAAGAAAAAATAAATTTCACCAAATTGGCAAGTTGTAGAGAATAAGTTAGAAGACTTAGGCCCTTCTAAGCTACTTGACTAACAAGTCAGCTAATTTATCGCTCTTAGCTTCTGTTATACCATATAAAAAGTTGATACTAATACCTGATTTTCATGGATTTATAAGAGTATTAAAATACTTACTGGTGCAGATCAAAGATCGCAGTCTTCAACATGGGTTGCACCTCAGTGTATAGAAAACAAAAGTCCTCACAACTGAAACAATAAATATCATTATGATAAGTGGAGAAACGATTGCAGTTGTCAAAGATAACACTTATAAGAGCAGCTTCAAGAATTCAAACAATGTAGTGCACTGGACAAATATGCTGCACGAGACCTCTTTAAAGAGTTTCAGAGAAAAGATATCAATTTGAGGACTAAAGTGTGTCTGGCCCAAGTTATATGGTATTTTCAATGATCTCATATGCATCTGAAAGTTGAATAATAATAAGGAAGACCAAAGAAAAATTGATACATTTGAGTTACGGCTATTGTTGTTGTTAAGTCCCATCGAGTGGGTTCCAACCAACAGTGACCCTGTATAGGGTTTCCATGGAGTGGCTGGTGAGTTTGAACCTACAACCTAGTGGTTCAAACTGACCTTGCAGTCCAGTGCATTAAGCAACAGCACCACACCAGGACTCCATGAGTTAGGGTATTGTAGAAGAAATTTGAAAGTACCATGGACTGCCAGAAGAACAAACAAATCTGTGTTGGAAGAAATACAGCCAGAATCCCCCTTAGAAGGCAGGATGATAAGACTTCATCTCACATGCTTCTGACATGTTATAAGGAGGATCTAGTTCCTAGAGAAGAAAATCATGCTCAGTAAAGTGGAGAGTTAGTGTAATGAGGTAGACCCCCAATGAGAAGGATTGACACTGTGGCAGCAGCAATAGGTTCAAGCTTAACAACAATTGTGAGGATGGCTTAAGATGGGTAGTGTTTCATTCTGTTTTGCATCGGGTCACTGTGAGTCATAACTAACTTGATAGCACCTAACAATAATAACTAACTCTGTATCAAGCACCCTATTAGGTCCTATTCTGGTGGTAAAAATAGCATCAAGATTAGCCAAGCCCGTTGGGGAGCTCACAAATAATTGTGAGTGAATATTTCATGAAAATGAAACCCACTACGATTGAATCCATTCCAACTCATAGCAATCCTATAGGAAAGAACTGTCCCAATGGATTTCTAAAGCTGTGAATCTTAGGAAGACAAACTGCTACATCTTTCTCCCGTGGAGTGGCTATTGGGTTCAAACCGCCCACCTTTTAGTTAGCAGTTGAGCACTTTAACCACACCAGGGCTCCTTCATGGATAAATATATCCAATACTTAATACAATGTGATTTGCACTACTGTTGATCACAAGATACTAGGAAATCTTCTACAGGGTCACTATGAATTGGAACCAACTCAGTGACACTTAACAACAACAATACGTGATGGGTATGTTGTTAAGTGTTGTTGAGGCAGTTCCAACTAGAGGAGTAGCTGATGGATTTGAACTGCCAACCTAGAGATTAGTAGTCTAGTGGTGTTCAATTATAATATTATATCCAATTTTCTGTGAGTATGAATTTTTTCTTACAACAGATTTAAAAATAAAAGATAAAAAGTAAATGAGACAATATATTTTAAAATCACTTTGCTAACTTTAAAAGGATAGACAGATAAAAGAGATACTGACTCAAGGTGGAATAGAAACATGTGTGCTACTTTGGACCACAATGTAAGAGAAATCAGGTATGTCCACCATGTAGAGTCCACTAAATCCCTCTATAAACAGAAACCAGGATCAAGATATGAATTCCCAGATCCTGATCTTTCATAGCATCTTCCATTAAACAAAAGTGATATCTTTTTTTGGTAAGTTTTTATTATGAACTGAGTGATAGTTTACATGGGAGAGCATCAGCTTTACACCATCATTTCATTGCAATGATTAAAATCTCCTCTGTTCCATGTATCATCATTCAACAGTATTTACTTCCATTTCCTCAGGAATATATAATAATTTAAACAACCAAATGGCACATTATGCAAGCTTGCCTCCTGGCCATCAGCACCCAGTCCCTTTCTTTCCATGAGTCCAGAATCCTTAGTTATTCCCTCTCTGCATGTCCTTACCTCTGTCTCCATCTCAGGCGTCACTGCTTCACTGGATAGGGTCCTGCACTCTGCTTGTGCTTGTCTCTCTTGATCTTTAATCTTATAGTCCAGAAACAGGGTCCTCTGTTTCTGGACTATAAGATTAAAGATTAACTACTCCCCCATTTTTGTTACAAAACTTCTGCCTTTATAGTTGTGACAGTCATAATTAATCATGAAAG
>NW_006408772.1:281808-293147 GCF_000296735.1 Chrysochloris asiatica | reverse complement strand
CCCCTTTTGGGTAGCAAATGTCTAAATTGCCCATCTCTATCAACTCTGGGTACCTCAGCCCATTTATTCATTGCTGCCTTTCCCCCTGTTTCACTCACCAGTAAACCAACATGGTCACCAGCAAGCTCACATGCCTGCTCATGTGTTCACTTTGAGTTTCAGTCTTGGAGCGGGGGTTGTCCTGAAGGGGCTTGAGTGCTTGTCTTGATGGCTTCCTGGCAAACAACTTACTTGTTCTTGTAGTAGCCAATCATACTGCCATTTTTGTTTTGGATTTTCCCTGCTGATCTTTCTTTGAAGCTGTATCTTGTATTGCTCTAGCTGTTTCTGGCTGGTCCACTTATCCTTTCTAGTGGGAATGTCCTACCTCAGAAAGTTCTGAATGGGGCTCAGGATTCCACAAGAAGCCTAATTCACTGAGCAAGTTCTAGAACCCCTTTTAGATATCCCAATCAGTTATAGGCTTGATCAAAATTTCAGATAATTGTATTCTTCCTGGGAAATATAGGTTAAAGTTACCTACACTTATCCTAAGAGAACCAAACAGTCTGCCACTATTACAATGTGAGGCTAACTAGTAGGTATCCTTTTTTGCAGAGAAGTAGGATTTGGTACCCGAAGCAGGGATTTGAAGCCATGGATGATTGTCCTCCTCCTTGTGGTATCATTGATAGTGATAGCAGTGGTCACTGGTCTTCTGGCTCACTTCTCAGCATCTGGTAAGTAAAATTAAGGATTTTACCCATTGAGATTTCATTTTCTCCAAAACCTTATTTGCATATATGTAAACATGGCTTGGAGAGCACAGAGTTTCCGTGCAATAAGCACTGGACTGTGAACTACAAGGTCAGCAGTTTAAGCCTACCAGCTGCTCTGTGGGAGAAAGATGAAGCTTTCTGCTCCTGCAATGTGTTATAGCCTTGGAAACCCTATACAGGGTGCTATGAGTTGGAAGTTAACAACAACACACATGGCTTAAAATATTTTTAAAAAATAAATGAATTTTTGTGCTTTTGTTTAGAAATGTTCATATTAAAAATTTATTTTCAATTATATACTTAACAAATAGTTGTTGAATATCTATGTGCTAGGCACTTTTCTGCTATTCTTGATACACTGTCAAACAAAGCAGACAAATCTCCTCTCTTCACGGAGTTCTCAGTCTAGTGGGCTTTTGATTTATAAATCTCTACAAAAGATCAAAACTAGCAATTGTCTGAAGTTCATTAGTAAGCTTAAAAACTTGAACCATTCATAAAATATTCAAGTTAGAAAACTATGATACATTATGTACTAAATTAGTTGTTAAAGTTTACGCGTTTACTCATTGCCATTATTTTTTGTCCATCAATATTTTTATGACAGGAGAAAATAACTTGACCAATAAATAATGAATTTCTAAGTTATTGATAACTTAAAAGAAAAATTTTAGCCAATCCAAATCAATATTGTTGTTGTTGTTTTTAAGTGCCATGGAGTCTGTGCCGACTCATAGTGACCCTGCACAGGGTTTCCGAGGCTATAAATCTCTACAGGAGCAGAATGCCTCATCTTTCTCCCATGGAACCACTGGTAGTTTTGAACTGCTGACCTTGCGGTTCACAGCCCGATTCGTAACCACTATGCTACCAGAGCTCCTTAAAAATATTAAGTGATTATAATTTATTGCCTATAATTCCAGCAAAAACACATCTCAGAATTTTCTTTTTTTATATTGTATATCTTTCACTGTAAGGAATGCAAAATATTTAGATTTTTGACAAATCTCAACAATGTCTTTCCCACATGGTTGTATGTGATAAAACCAAGTTCAGGTTGATAATTCAAATGACCTTATCTACTATTACCCTTTACGTATTTAGTAGGGGTATGAAGACTCTATTAGGGCTTTAAAAGGCTTAAGAACATAGTTCTGGGCCTCACATGACATAAAGTCAGTTCCAACTCATAAAGACCTATGTTCTTAAGCCTTTTGAAGTCCTAATAGAGTCTGCAAAAGATTGTCAAGTCAGCTGGCTTAATTTGGGGGAAAAAAAATCTCATTTACTATAAGTATAAGGTTTGATGATATTATAATAGGTATTATTAATATATATGGAATCTTGGAGTGGCACTGTGGGTTAATGCGATGGACTGCAAAGTCATTTGAATGAACTACAAGGTCGGCAGTTCAAGCTCACCAGCCATTCCTCAAAAACCCTAGACAAGGTCATGATGGGCTGCAACACTTAGCAACAACTCGACAGCACTTAGCAACAACAACAATTAAGATATATAAAGCTAAGTAAGATAGATAATCAAGGAGATAAAAATCTGTTATAGAACCCAGAAATGTCTAGTTTTGGAGATACACTCTCCTAAGAATCCTTTTTCTTTCCTAGATGCATAACCAGGAAATCCATTGTGACTTCTATAAGCCATACTCCTCAAGAAGAGAAGTTGTTTCATAGCTGATTCATGCTGTATTGATAGCTCTTTTTATATTCGTTGCCCTCTCTGGACATGAGTTTTTAAATAGCCAAGTTCCTCAGTAGTCTCTACTGCTCTTTGCTTTCTTAACCTTTCCCAATAGCAAAGTAGAGATTTTATTAACTTATACATTTTAGAAGTCCTGGAGCGATACTGTAGAATACACATTAGACTGCTAAATGCAAGGCTGGCAGTTCAAACCACCAGCCGCTCCTTGGAAACCCTATATAGGGTCATTATGAGTTGGAAGTGACTCCACGACACTTAACAACAATAAGTACCTGCTAAATACTTCTCATCTCCAAACTCAGCCAGCTTTCCCCAAGCCATTTCTTTCTGCATCTTTCTTAGTATGCTTGGCTCTTCTATTATAAATTTCAATTTATAAGGTCATTCATTTATCTATAATTCTAGTAGAATATAAGGTAGTATATTAACTCAGCAAAGGCAATGTAGCAATAAGATGTCCAGACTTTAGACACTTACTTGGCTTTAAAATTTTGGAATATCATACAGCAAGTGACTTATTGCCTTTGTACATCACTTTGCCTTATCTATAAAATGAAGATAATACCAACTTTAGATAGCTGGTGTGAGAAGCAAATGAATTAATACATGTCAAATGCTCAGAACAGTTCTTGGCACATGGTTAAGCACTCAATGTCAGATACAATTTTTCAACTTTAAGCATTAATTATTATTTCCATTTAATTTTTTATGAAACTCAATTTAAAAGAACCCTGGTGATATATTTAAGACTTTATAATTAGCCTCATTATGTACTTGGATCTTAGATACTGAAATCTATGCCCAAAATATCAAATTTCTACTTTTCTTTTTCATCACAGACCAGAAAATGGAGTATTATCATAGCACCTTTAAAATTTCAAATCTACAAGTAAGTACCAATTATGGACAAAACAACACATACCAACTTAAGGACTTGCGAGAGATGAGTGAGAATTTGGTAAGTCAGATTAAAATTTTTTTTCATATTATAATGTAAGTGGAAAGCATTTTGTGGATCAATTTAGTATTTCTCAAAACATGATCTTCAAATCACCAGCACCATAATCATCATGCAGATTCCCAGAATCCACACCAGATCTGTTGAATCATCATCTGATGAGATGAGCAGGTGGTAAAAAAGAATGTAGAGAAAGAATCTGGTTGTTTAATACATTACTCTTTCCAATATACCACTTTTACTAACTCAGCCATCTCATTTGAAGGTAAGAGAATCGAGGCCCAGCTATCCTGGCCCATTGCTATTCCTAGGCTACCATATAATTCACATGTGCAAAATCCTAATCATACCAGGAAGATTTATTTATAAGGCCATGTGCTTTTTTTTGGTAAAGTTTATTTCAAGTTTTTTTAAAGTATATTAGAAAAGAACGGATAACCATAAATTTGTTTTATGTCACAAACATACTAATGAAGACAAATAGCCCAGATCTACCTTGTAATATTCAGATTAAATGCTAGCTATTTTTAATGCTAAAATACAGGACTGTCACCAAAGAAAAAAAAAGAGAAAATTTAGTTGTATAATAGTTCTCACTCAAAAATTAAGTTCATGTAACCTGACAAAGAAGAATAGTAAGAGCATGAAGTTATTTAAAAGGGGGATAAAAGATAGGTGTGTTAGCTTTAGTCAGTCTTTCCTTTCAAACCCATTTCCTTTTTTTCTCAATCAGTTTTTATTTTTTCATGATGCTTTGTCTACATGTATACTCAATTTCAACGTATTTATAATAATATTTTAGTTAATGTTTATAATTTTTATTATAGATGAATCTTAAGTCATGCATATTTTTCAATTCTATGATTTCATTGTTGTTGTTGGTAAGTGCCATCGAGTCGGGATCCGACTCATAGCGACCCTGTATAGGGTTTCCATGGAGCAGCTGGTGAGTTAGAACTGCCGGCCTTAACGGCCCACACCGACGTTGCAGTTTACTGCATTAACCCGCAGTGCCACACCATTAGTCCTCAATAAATTATCAAGAGGAACCAGTCCCTGTAGAAGGACATTATACTTGGAAAATGGAGGGTCAGCGAAAAAGAGAAGGACCTCAACAAGATACATCAGCAGAATGGCAGCAACAATGGACTAAGAAATTAACAACTATGAGGATGATACAGGACCAGACATTGCTTCATTCTGTTATAAACAGGGTCACTATGAGTCACAACTGACTTGATAGCATCTAATAACAACAACAAATAATCAAAGTTTGTTGTTGTGCTGTTAAGGGCCGTTGAGTCATTTCCGACTCATGTGACGTGCCTTGGAGTCGGTTTTGAGTCACAGTGACCCTGTACAGGGTTTCCGAGGCTGTAAATCTTTATGGGAGCAGAAAGCCTCCTCTTTCTCCCGCAAAACAGCTGGTAGTTTCAAACTGCTGACCGTTAAGTTGGCAGTCCGATTCGTAACCACTATGCTACTCATAGTGACCCTATATAGGATTTCCAAGGAGTGGCAATCCAGTGCTTATCCTACAGTGCTATACCAGGACTCCAATCAATGTTTAGAGATCAATATTCATCTTTTCTTGAGGTCCCAGTGTTGTGCTGTAGGATAAGCATTGGACTGCTAAGCACAATATCAGCAGTTCAAACCCACTAGTTGTTTCTTGGAAACCCTGTCCAGGGTAGCTAGAGTCACAATCAACTCAACAGCAATTAACAACAACAACAGCAACATTCTACATCTTTACATTGTTTTATCTTTCATCTTTACATTCTTTTAAATAGAGATAATTTTAGAAAGCAGCATTTGTAATCAATTCTTTATTTTGTTGGTAAAAATATACAATATAAATCACGTACCACTTCAACAACTTCATGTCCAATTTAGTGATGTTGTTTGCATTCTTAAATTTGAGCCACTTTTTAACCTTTCTACATTATTTCAACACCATTGACATAAATTAACCAGGACCCTACATCTCTCATTTAACCTTTGCAGTTGCTATTGCCAATTTTATCACATATAGATAATTCTTTAAAAGACCACAGTGCTCAAGGGAGAAGTTCTGTTATAATTAAACTAATATTTGTGACACTGTAGATTGCATGATAGAATTTTGTAAGACCAGCAACTTATTCATTTCAAGTCAAGTATCTTTTTTCAACAACAGAAACAGAGACATAGCCAAATGGAATACACATAGTCAAATGGAATGCATAGGTATCAAACTGAGTATATCTGAGGAAAAAGATGATGAGGACGCTCAGTATCATCAACCAAAACAAGGCTAAGGTCTGACTACTGAGCAGACCATCACTTGTTCATATACGAGTTCAGATTGAAGCTGAAGACAATGAAAACAAGTTCACAAGAAACAAAATATGACCTTGAGTATAACTCACCTGGATTTAGAGGCCAACTAAAGATCAGATTTCATACATTAACTCTATTGACAAAAGACCAGAGAAATTGTGGAATGGCATAAAGAACATAATAAAGAAAACACACGATCATTTAAAAGACAGGGAAAAAAGAAAAGAACAAAATTCGTGTCAGAAGGGATTCTAAAACTTGCTCTTGAACATAGACTAACCAAAGCAAATGGAAGATATGATGAAGTAAAAGATCTGGACAGAAAATTTCTAAGAGCAGCTTGAAAATACAAAGTAGAATATTATAATGAAATAGAGTTAGGAAACCAAAAGGAAATAATTTGCTCGGCATTTCTCAAGTTGAAAGAAGTGAAGAAAAAGTCAAACATTGAGTTGCAATATTTAAGGATTCTGTAGACAAAATAATGAATTATGCAGGAAGCAAGAAAAGACATGGAAGTAATAAACAAAGTCATTGTGCCAAAAAGAATTCATTGACGTTTAAACATTTCAAGAGGAATCAGATGATCCAAAACCAATAGTATTGAAGGAATAAGTCCAAGCTGTGCTGAATGCATTAGAAAAAGCTAGGTTCCACGAATCGACACTGAACCAATAAGTGACATCATGACAAATAGAAGAAACCTTTAAGTTGTCAAAGACTTCATTTGCTTGGATTCACAACCAATGCTAATGGAAGCAGTAGTCAAGAAATGATAGAATGTATTGCATTGGACAAATATGCTGCAAAGACCTCTTTAAAATGTTCAAGAGCCAAGATGTCAGTTTGAGGACAACTGACCCAAGCCAGAGTATATTCAATTGCCTCATATACATGTCAGACAATAAGTAAGAAAGACCATAGAAGATTCAATACATTTGAATTATGGAGTAGGCAAAGAATATTGAAAGCACCAGGACTTCCAGAAAAACAAATAAATCTGTTTTGGAAGAAGTACAGCCAGAATGTTCTTTAGAAGTAAGGACTCTCTCGTACTTTGGAGAGGGACCAGTCCCTGGAGGGACCAGTCCCTGGAGAAGGATATCATGCTTGGAAAAGGGAAGAGCCAGCAAGAAAAGAACTCCAATGAGATGGATTGACACAGTGGCAGCAAAAATGAGCTAAAATATAACAACACTTGAGGATAGCACAAGACCAGGCAGTGTTTCTTTCTGTTGTACATAAGGTTGCTATGAGTCAGAACAGACTAAATGGCACTTAGCAACAACAACAACACTGGCTTCACAATAACATACATGCTACCACAATATGACAAAGTAACAGACGAGCAGTTGTTATTTAAATAGTGTTCTAAACCAATTTTTATTTCATACTTTTTTATTTAGGACTGTTTTTTTTAAGGTTCAGTCATGTTGATAACCTTCTAATTTATTGCTGCTAACTGCTACATGAGATAAATTGATACAGAGGTTCAATGAGATGTATTGATACAGCGGCTCCACAGTCGGTTCAAACACAATTGTGAAGTTAATGAAGGACAAGGAAGTGTTTTTCTCTGTTATACTATGAGTTCACACTGACTGGATGGCACCTAACAACTGCTACATGATGATATATGGTGTTCATCTATCGTATTCTACCTCTTCCCAAGAAACACCACAATCAGTACCTTTCTATTTATCCCCTTATAGTTTTATGGAATAAATTCTGGGGGCAGAAATACTGGATCATTAGGTGTGCAGATACTTAATTTGAATAACTGGTACAAGACTAAACTTAAAAATGACTGAGACACTGTGCATTTCCGCCTTCAATGTATGAGGTTTCCTGTGCCCCGATGGCTTTGCTAACATTTGGTATTATTTAACTTTCCAAAGTTGGCCAGCCTAATAGGAAAAAAGAAGGATAGCGTCTTGGTTGAGTCGAGCTGCTAACCTTATAGTCAGCAGTTCGAAACTATCACCCATTCCTCAGGAGAAAGATGAGGGTCATTATGAGTCGAAACGTCATAGTTTATATATTGTATATACTATATGTTGTTGTTGTTTTGTGTCATGGAGTCAGTTCTGACTCATAGCGACCCTGTGCAGGGTTTCCGAGGCTGTAAATCTTTATGGGAGCAGAAAGCCTCATCTTTTTCCTGTGGAACAGCTGGTAGTTTCGAACTGCTGACCATTCAGCTCGCAGCCCGGTTCGTAACCACTACACTATACTATAGTCTATATAACTACCACCACCAATAGAAACTTGGAGTCTTGGTGTGGTACTGTTAGGATAAGCACTGGTTCTAACCACAATGACGATGGTTCAAACCTACCAATTGCTCTCAAAAACCCTATACAGTATCACTCTGTGTCAGAACCAACTCAACAGCATGTAACAACAGTAAGAATAAGGAGGCTCTGAAATTTGTAAATGGTTAATATACTCAACTGTTAACAGAAAGTTTGAAGTTTCAAGTTCACCCTAAGATGGCCCATAAGAAAGGACTCATGATCTACTTCTAAAAATATCAGTCATTGAAAACCTATGGAGCACACTTCTAATCTGACACACTGATTCAGAATCAACTCGATAACAACTGTTTCTTTTTTTTTTTTTTTAATGTTTTATTGTGAATTATATGATAGTTTACATGAGAAAACTTTAGTTTTACATTTATTCTATCGTATATGGTTTCATTGCCATGGTTCCAATCCCCTCCATGTATCATCAACCGACCAAAGGATATACCCTACAAACCCACCCCCTACACCTCCCCCTCCCCCCGGTCTTCAGCACACAGTCCCTCTTCCTATCTAGATCCAAAGTCTCCAGCCGCTTCATCACTTCATGTCATCGTCTCTGCCTCTATCTCGGGCCTCGCTGCTTCTCTGGGTAGGGTCCTGCTCTCGGCTCTTCTCCATTGATGGTCCTAGGGACCTCCGCTCCTAGACTGGAAAGTTAATCACGCCCTTCCTTGCTATAAAATATCTACCTTTACATTTCCAACCCTCACAATCAGTTCTGATAACAATTGTTCACTATTGTATCACAAGTGACCCATCTGTGTTTCATTTCATCAGCTCCGCCTAGACAGATTGGATAGTACTCACTGGAGAGTCTGCCTTCCTCCATGCCCCCTGACTCTAGGTTCCCTCTTGAAAGCTTGTAAGCCAGTCACTTTTTGCCTTTGTAGCCCTCCGTCCCCACCCCCCTACCCCCATTTTGGGTATCCAATGTCCAAGTTGCCCATCTCTGTGTGTGGAGGGGGTGGGAATGAGTCTTGCTGTAAGGATTTGTTCCCTCTTTTGAGCTACTGCATCCATAGGTATAGGTTAAATTCATCTTTTGAGTTACTGCATAACAACTGTTTCTTAATAGGCATAATTTTGTTGTTGTTAAGTGCTGTCGAGTCAATCCCACTCAAAGTGACCTTTTGCATAACAGAATGAAATACTGCCCCATCCTGAACCATCATCACAATCATTGCTAAGTTTGAACTCATTGCTGCTGCCACCGTGTTAATCCATCTCATTGGGGTTCTTCCTCTTTTTTGCTGACCTTCCACTTAAACTAGCATGATATCCTTCTCCAGAGACTAGTTCCTCCACACAAATTGTCCAAAGTACAAGACATGGAGTCTTGCCTTTCTGGATTTCAAGGAGCATTCTTGTTGTATTTCTTCCAACACAGATTGCATTATTCTTCTGGAAGTCCATGTATTTTTAATATTCTTCTCCGACACCATAATTCAACTGTATCAATTCTTCTATGGTCTTCCTTACTCACTGTCCAATTTTCACATTCATAAAAGGCTATGAAAAATGCCATGGCTTGGATCGGCACAACTTTGTCTTCAAACTGACATCTTTGCTATTGAACACTTTAAGAAGGTCTTGTGCAGCAGATTCGCCTAATGCAATATGTTGTTTGATTTCTGGACTGCTCCTTCCATGAGTGTTGACAGTATATCCTAGGAAAATTCAGTCTTCAAACTTTCCTCCATATATCATGATGTCTTTTATTTCTCCAGTAGTGATAATTTTTGTTTTCTTCAAATTGAGGTGCAACCCATATCGAAGGTTGTGATCTTTGATCTTTATCAGTAAACATTTTAAGTCCTCTTAATTTTCAGCAAGTAAGGTTGTTATCATCTGCATATCACAGGTTGTTAATGAGTCTTCCTCCAAGCCTGATATCGTGTTCTTCTTCATATAATCCAATTTCTTTGATTATTTGCTCAGCATACAGATTGAATAAATATGGTGAAAGAATACAACCCTGGCATACACCTTTCTGGATTTCAAACCAGTGTCCCCTTGTTCTGTTCAAATGACTTCCTCTTGGTCTATATACAAGTAACTCATAAGCACAATTAAGTGTTCCGGAATACTCATATTCCTTAGTGTAGTTAATAGCTTGTCATGATTCACACAATCCAAAGCCTTTGTGTAGCCAATAAAACACAGGTAAACATCTTTCTGGTATTCTCTGCTTTCAGTCAAAATTCATCTGATGTCAGCAATGATATCCCTTGTTCCACATCCTCATCTGAATCTCATTTGCACCTCTGGTGGTTTCATGTAATGTTGCATCCATTTTCCATTATCTAGAGTAAAATCTATTTACATGTGATATTAGTGATATTGTCCAATGATTTTCACATTCCACTGGGTCACCTCTTTGGAATGGGGACAACTTCTTGTCAGTTGGCCAGGTAGCTGTCTTCCAAATTTCTTAGCATAGATGAGTGAGTGCCTCCTGTGCTGTATCAGTTTGTTGGAAGATTTCAATTTGTATTCCATCAATTTCTAGAGACTTGTTCTTTGCCAATGCCTTCAATGCAGCTTGGACTTCTTCCTTCATAACATTGGATCTTCATCATATGCTACCTCTGGAAATGGTTGAATATTGACCCTTTTTGGTACAGTGACTCTGGGTATTCTTTCCACTGTGATCCTGCATACAGTTTCTGAGGCTATAAATCTTTACAGGTGCAGAAAGCCTCATCTTTCTCCCATGGAACAGCTGGTTGTTTCAAACTTCTGACCTTGAGATTAGCAGCCCAACTCATAATCACTATGCTACCAGATTTTGCCCATAGAATCCTTCAATATTTCAAGTCGAGGCTTGATTTTTTTACCTCAGTTCTCTAACTTGAGAAATACTGAATGTGTTCTTCCCTTTTGGTTCTCCAACTCTGGATTTTTGCATATTTCATTGTAATATTTGACTTTGATATTTTCTGTTCAGCTCTTTTACCTCCTCATTCATCCATTTGCTTTATTATATCTATGCTGGAGAGCAAGTTTCAGAGTCTCTCCTGACATCCATTTTACTCTTTTCTTTCTTTCATGCCTTCCTAATGAACTTTTGCGTTCTTGCTGTATGATTTTCTTGATGTCATCCCACAACTCTTTGGTCTTCTGCCATTAATACTGACTTCATCAAATCTCTTCTTGAGATGAACTCTAACTTCAAGTGGGATAAGTTCAAGGTAGTATTTTGGCTCTTGTCAACTTGTTTTAATTTTCTTCAACATCAACCTTGACTTGCTATGAATAGTTGATGGTCTATT
>NW_006408772.1:280213-281311 GCF_000296735.1 Chrysochloris asiatica | reverse complement strand
AAAATGGCTACTACCAGTTCATTTCAGCTCACTAATGCCTAGGATATCGATGTTTATGTGCTCCATTTCATTTTGGATAACTAATTTTCCTAGATTCATATTTTGTGCATTCCATGCTCTCAATATTAATGTATGTTTGCATCTGTTTCTCCTTATTTTGAGTTGTACCCCATAGGCAAATGATGTCCAAAAGTTTATTCCATTTGCATCATCATGGTCAACTTTACTTTGAGGAAGTAGCTCTTCACCAGTCATATTTTGAGTGTCTTCAACCTGAGAGGCTCATTTTCTGGTACTATATATAATAATATTCTAGAGCTCTTCATTATGTTTCAATATTCTGGTGCTAGCACTGCTATTCATAAGATTTTCAATGACTAAATATTCAGAAGTAGTCTGTCTATCCTTCTTCCTAGTCTAGCTTTGTCTGTAAGCTCAGCTGAAACCTATCTACTGTGGTTGACCCTCCTGGCATTTATTTATTTATTTATTTTAAAGGTTTTTATTGTGGATTGAGTGAAAGTTTACAGGGAAGATCATCAGTTTTACATTCAACTAATCATACACCTTGTTTCATTACAGTGATTATAATCTCCTCCATGTACCATCAGTTAACAGTATTTCTCTCTATTTACTTTAGCTTTGTTTTTTGTTTTTTAAACATCACCAAAGGGCACATTCTGCAAGTCTGCTTTCTGGCCACCAGCTCTTAGTGCCTCTCTTCCCATGAATCTAAAGTCCTTAGCTGCTCCTTCTCTCCATGTTCCCATCTCTGGTGTTGCTGCTTCTCTGGATAAGTTCTCTTATTCCACTTGTGCTCTTGATCCTTGGGTCCTTTGTTTCTGGACTGTAAGATTAACTACTCTCCCATTTTTGTTACAAAACTTCTACCTTTACAATTGTGACAGTCACAATTACTCATGATAACAATTACTATTGAATCATAAGAATCTTATCCCCCTCTCTTTTAACCAGACCCATCTAGACAAGATGAAAACTATTTATTGGGGACTGTATCTTCTCCCTCACACTCTTAAACTAAACTCTCCCTTGAAACCTTGTAAGCCAGTCACTTCGTGCCTTTATGTCCTCCTCATT
>NW_006408772.1:276354-277775 GCF_000296735.1 Chrysochloris asiatica | reverse complement strand
TGCAAAGGCTTCACAGGAAGACTCCTTTACTTGGCACTTTGTAGCCCCATTTTAGGTATTCCAATCAGTTATAGACAGAAGACGGACCTACAAGCTTTTTATGGTGATGTTTCTGACTATTCCTTTCTCTCCCCCTCCAGTGTCTATTTTATACTATAATGCAAGGAAAACCAAGATTCAAAAGACAGCCAAGCATCTTAATATTACTCCCCCCCTTCCCCCATTCCAACCATGCCTCAATCTCTGTATCCCAGAACCCTGGAGTTCCAAAGTTGTGCATACATCATTCTTTACCTCTGTCCCACTTAACCCATTCAAACATGCCTAATTGTTCTCCCATCTGCTTTGTTCTTCCATTCCCCTCTCACTTCTTGATTATTGCCCCCCATCCCCAGCACCCAAACTTTCCTGTGTCTAATCCCTGTCCTGAGCTCCACCTTCCTCTCCCTCCCCTCACCCAGTCTGTTGGTCCTGTAGACTCAGTGGTGGGTTCACTATGGGCTGACCCTGGAACAGAAAAGTTTGGCCTGGTAGTGGTGGCTTCTTCTTTGACTGGGCAGGGGCCTGGGACTGCAAGGGGGCCCAAGCGACAACCTTCATATAGCCACCTTGGCCCCTGGGTCCACATGTCAGGTTCCAAAGCGCCTCCTCCAGCTCAGTAAGCTCCTCATTCTGCAGCCAATTGGGCTTCTGGGAAAAGGTACAATTCAAGCAGCGCTCCTTGTCTGCCAGCCAAGAGTCCAGCAGCTCAGTGCCAGCATGCAGCTCCAGTAGAAGCCGCACAGATTTCAGGGCGTGCGCAGCCACCAAACTCCTCTATAGCGGGCTGCACAGTGCCCTCATGGTAGGCCCGCAGGAAGCTGCCGCATGGCTGGTGTCTGCAGAAATGCAAATGCACAATCAGCTGCAGGTCGCTGCGGTGGATCTTGAGCATCTGCAGTTGGTCTGGGCTCCCACAGCTTTGCAGCCTGAGGTCTCCTTGCCATCAAACCTTTTTCTTAATGCCACATCTTAATCCCACAGAGTCAAGGAGGTGGGGTCTCAGTCCAACTTGCTTATTCTTGTAGTAGTCAGTCATACTGCCATTTTTGTTTTAGGATTTTCCTGATGATCTTTCTTTGAAGATATATTTTCTGTCACTCTAGCTGTTCCAGGTTGGTCTGCTTGTCCTTTCTAGTGAGAATGTCCTACCTCAGAAGGTTATGGATGGGGTTCAGGATTCCACCTAAGGTCCTATACACTGCAAAGGCCTCACAGGAGGCCTATTTCACTGAGCAAATTCTAGAACCCCTTTTAGGTATTCTAATAAGTTAGACTACCTAAATGGAACACATAGAAATCAAATAGACTACATCTGTGGAAAGAGAAGATGGAAAAGCTCCATATCATCAGTGAAGACAAGGCCAGGGGCAGACTGTGGA
>NW_006408772.1:247562-274679 GCF_000296735.1 Chrysochloris asiatica | reverse complement strand
GGTAGTGAGGTTGGCCCAGGATCGAACATTGTTTCGTTCTGCTGTGCATGGGGTCGCTATGAGTCAGTTCCGACTCGATGGCACCTGACAACAACAAACAACAACAATATATAGGCTGAAGACAAGCTTACGAGCTTTCTGTAATCATGTTTCCTGACATTCCTTTCTATCCAACTCAAGTGTCCATTTTACAATAGTAGGCAAGGGACACCAATATTTATAAGACAGTCTTAGTATTATTTCCCCTCTTCAAACTATGCCTTGATCCCTGTATCACAGAGCTCTGCTGTTCCAAGACTTAGCATGCATCACTATTTACCTCTGTCCAATTGAGTCCATGTAAACCTGTCTCAGTGTTCCCCTATCTACCTTGTTCTTTCACCCCTTCCCCTTCTTGAACCCTCCTGGTATTTAAAATACCAGTGGCACAGCTTACAGAATCACAGCAACATGCAAGCCACTACAGTACAACAAACTGACCAACAATAGGCATAAAGTAGTTTCTTTTTTAAAATTTAACTTTCATTTTTCTAATTGCTAATGAGTATAGCATTAATTCTCATGAGTATGTTCATTACAAAGAGAAGTGACCCAACAGAATGTGGAAATCATTAAACAATATCATTACTATCTCATACAAGCACGTTTGTGCTAAAGATACTTTTAAAATGGCTTCAACAGTATATCAACAATGAATTGTCAGAAACTTAAATTGGATTCAGAAGAGGACGTCAAACAATGTATATCAGTGCTGATGTCAGATGGATCTTTACTAAAAGCAGAGAATACCAGAAAATGTTTACTTTTGCTTTATTTGCTTTATATGCAAAGGTTTTTGACTGCATGGATCATAACAAACTATGAATAACATTGTGAAGAATGGTATTCCAGAAAACTTAATTGTGCTCATGAGGAGATGTATGTAGACCAAGAAGCAACCATCCAAAACAAACAAGAGGATACTTAATGGTTTAAAAATCAGGACTGTAATCTTTCACCACATGTATTCAATCTGTATACTGAGCAAATAATATGAAAATTTGGATTATATGAAGAAGAATGTGGCATCAGAATTGGAGGAAGACTCATTAACAATCCGTGGTATTCAGATGATAGTCTTGCTTGCTGGAAGTGTTGTTGTTATTGTTGTTTTAAAGTACCATCAAGTCATTTCTGACCCATAGTGACCCTGTAAGCATTTCCAAGGAGCAGCTAGTGAGCTTGAACTGCCAACCTTGAAGTTCAAACGGCTTTGCAGTCTGACGCATTAACCCACAGTGCCACACCAGGACTCTGAGGACTTAAAATACTTGTTAATGAACATCAAAGACTACAGCCTGCAGTATGGATTGTGCCTCAATGAAAAGAAAACAAAAAGACTCACAGCTGAACCAACATAAAACATCATGATGAATGGAGAAAATATTGAAGTTAGTTGTCAAATGCTTCATTTTGCATGGAAGGAGTAACCAAGAAATCAATCAACATATTGCAATGGCAAATCTTCTACACAAAATCTCTCTTAAAGTGTTCCAGAGCAAATATATTAGTTTGAGGATTAAAGGAACCTGACCCAAGTCATGATATTTTCAGTAGTCTCATATGCATCTGAAAGTTGGACAATGAATAAGGAAAACCATGGACAAATTGGTGCATTTGATTTATGTTGTCGGAGTTCCATGAACTGCCAGAAGAATAAACTAATCAGTGTTGGAGGAATTGTAGTCAGAATGCTCCTTAGAAGTCAGGATGGCCAAACTTCATCTCTCATACTTCAGACATATTATCAGAAGGTACCAATCCCTTGGAAAAGATGTTATGCTTGGTAAAGTATAAGGTTAATGAAAAAGAGGAATTTCCTCCAATGAAATGGACTGGCACAGTGGCAACAGCAATGGGTTCAAGCGCAACAATTGTAAAACTAGTGCAAAACCAGGCAGTATTTCATTCTGTTTTACATATGGTCACCATGAGTTGGAACCAACTGGGAGGTACCCAACAAAAAACAAAGAATGTGCATTAATAAGGAGTCTTGGTGGCACAGTTGATTAACCATTGGGTTGCTAACTTCAGGGTCAGCAGTTTGAGGTCACCAGGCACTCTGAGGGAGAAAGATAAGGCTTTCTGCTCCTGTAAAGATTTACAGCTTCAGAAACTCTATGCAGGGTCACTATGAGTCAGAACCAACTTGACACACAGCCAGCCAATCAGCCATATGCATGAATATATATATATATATTAGCCTTTTATTCTTTTTTGCTGCAAATTATCTAAACATTCGTTAGTCAATTTTCTATATAATTTCTTTTGGTTTTTTACATTTTTATGCTCAACAGGTGTCACACATCCTATAGATTGAGAATTTATTGGTTTTACACATTGCTTTTATCTTGTATCATTCTGTCTTCTATTATTTCTGATCATGGTGCCCATCATGAAACAGAAATGCATAATTTTAAAGTAATCATTCATCAATTTTCTTTTCTTTGTGATTTGCATTTTTGAAGTTCATTTGTTTCTATTTGCTTGTTTGTTGGTTTGTTTGTTTAAGAAATCCTATGCTTTTGGACCATAGAAATATTTTACTGTATTTTATGCTATCAGAGTTATAATTTTACCTTTTATGTTAATTAGGTATTTAATGCATTTGAAGTCCACCTTTCAATATGATACTTGGTAGGGATCAAGTTATTGGTGTTTTTTCCTCCAAAAAGTAAACCAATTTTTCCAATATAACCAACTAAACAATATGACCTTTTCCCCAATATATGACATGATTGTTAAGCTCGTTTCATTTCTAAGCACCTGGATTTTGCAGAAGAGGAAACGTGATTGCTTTCCTCAAACTACTCACAACTATTTTGGAGATGAGAAGAGTAACACATATGAAGATTATGTTGTATGTTGGAGATAATATGTGTAGAAGAACTTTGAAGAAAAGGAAGACCAAGAAGGGTTCCCATGGTTAGGAAAGGCTGTGTATTGTTTTGCCTTTTTTCAAATGAGTCAGGTGTTCCTGTCCACCGTCATCCCCCATGTTAGCTTTAGAAGAATTACAGGAAGAATTAAAGCCTCATTCTGAGTCACTCGTGTTTATTGTTGCTAAATCCCAACGAATAAAGCCAGAATCTTCTCCCTGTCCTTTATGTGTACTAATTAGACAGCCAAGAAAGACAGGTTTCAGGTCCTGTTCTTCCTCATATTTTGAGATTTTCTTATTTGCATGCAAATGATGTTGTAAAAGTAAAATGATTTTATGCTCAAAAATGGCTAATATCCGTCACTATTCCAAGTTCTCTGAGATAATGGCACAGACACATCTGTACTATCATCCTTCAGAGATAATAGTAACCAAACATCAGTAAGTCATTCTACCCCCAAATAAGTAGGTCACTTTCATTAGTATTCAAATATTATAAGTTTAGTTTGGGTCACTATATTAGTCAGGGTTCTCCAGAGAAGCATAACCAATAAAGTATTATACACATTGCTTTCAAGTCAATTCTAATTTATAGCAGCACTATGCCATTGTTGTTAAGTGTCGTCAAGTTGGTTCCAACTCATAGTGACACTATATAGTGTTTCTGAGGAGTGGCTGGTGGGTGTGAACTGCTGACCTTGAGATTAGCCATCATTGCTTATCCTACAGTGCCACACCTGTAGTCCAGCCTGTAGGACAGCATGTAACTGCCCCGTATGGTTTCCAAAGCTGTAATCTTTACAGCCACCACTTGTCTGTCAGTTTGTTCCACTGTAGTGGCATGTGTGTTGCTGTGAAACTGTAAGTTAGCTACTCATGTTTCAAATATCATCAGGGTTATCAATGACAGGCAGGTTAGAGTGGAGCTTTTAGACTAAGACACACTAGGAAGAAGAACCTGGTGGTAGACTTTAGAAAAGATTGGCCAGTAAAAACCTTATGAATAGTAGTGGAACACTGCCTGATACAGTGCCAGAAGATGAGCCCCTCAGGTTGGAAGGGGCTCATCTTAAAATACAACTGGGGAAAAGCTGCTTCATCAAAATAGGAAAAAACAAAACAAAAAACAAACATTGAGTTGATTCTGATTCAAAGAGACCATACAAGTCAAAGTAGAACTGCTGCTCATAGAGTTTCTGAGGCTATAAATCTTTACTGAAGAAGACCACCTAACCTTTCTTACTCAGAGGGGCAGGGAGGTTCAAAAAGCTGACCTTGCTGTTAGCAGCTCAGTCATTAACACATTGTGCCACCAGAGTTCATTAAAATAAAACTGATCTTAATAAAGTGGAGGTACTCAAGGTTTTAAAACCTTCATTTGTTGGTTTGACACAATAAAACACAAGAAAAAAACAGCTAGAAATATCCATTAATAATCAGAATTTGGCATGTAGAATGTATGGATCTAGGAAAATTGGAAATGGTAAGAAGTGACACCATCTCAAGAACAGATTTGACACATTGAATAATAATGACCAAAGATCAGATGAGTTGTGAGATGACATCAAGAACGTCATACATGAAGAAGCATGAAGGAAGCAAAGGGTCATTAAAATGAGAGGAAAGACAAAAAAGAACAACATTGATTTCAGAAGATACACTGAAACTTGCTTTTAAACATAGAGTAGCTAAAATGAATGGAAGAAATGATGAAGTAAAAGAACTGAAAAGAAAATTTCAAAAGGCAGGTGGAAAAGACAACGTATTACAGTGAAATTACAAATTTGGAATTACAAAACCAAAAGGGAAGAACACAATCAATATTTCTTAAACTAAAAGAACAGAAAAACAAATTTAAGCCTGGAGTTGCAATACTGAAGGATTCTGTGTACAAAGTATTGAACAATGCATGATGCATCAAAAGGAAATGGAAGGAAACGCACAATCATTGTACCAAAAATAATTGGTTGACATGCAACAATTTCAGGAGGGAGCATATGAATGAAAACCAGTGGTAGTGAAGGTAGACAGACATCCAAGTTACACTGAAAACAGTGGCAAAAAACAAAGTTTCAGGGTAAAATATTAATTACATTTTTCAACAAATAGGTGCAATGCTAAAGGTGCTCCCTTAAATTTGGAAGACCAACTGGCCAACCAACTTGAAGAGACCAATATTCATGTCCATTCCACAAAAGACTGACCCAGTAGAATGCAGATATTATCAATCAATATTATTGATATTACATGCAAGTAAAATTTTGCTAAAGATAATTCAAAACATTTTCAGTAGTATATTGACAGGTAGTTTCCAGAAATTCAGGCCAGATTTAGAAGAGAAATTATCAAATGACACTAGCTGGATATTGACTGAAAGCAGAAACTGTCAGAAAGAAGTTTGTTTGTGCATTACTAGCTATGCAAAAGCATTCAACTGTGTGTATCAAAACAAACTAGGAAAAGGAATTCCCAAACATTTTGTTGTGCTAATGAAGATGTTGTAAATTGACCAAGAGGCAGTCTTTTTAAACAGAAAAAAATGAAATATTGAATGGTTTAAAATCAGGATAGATATATGTCAGGGTTGTATTCTTTCACCATTCTTATTCAGTCTGTATGTGAAGAAAATAATCTGAGAGCTGAACTGCATGAAAAAGAATGTGGCACCAGGATTAGAGGAAGACCTATTAACAACCTGTGATATGCAGATAACACAACTTTGCTCGCTGGAAGAAAATGGGACTTGAAATACTAATGAAGATCAAAGATTACAACCTTCAATATGGATTACAACTCAATGAAAGCAAGAAAAAATCCTCCCAACTTGACCAATAATCAACATCATGATAAATGAAGAAAATATTTAAGTTGCCAAGGATTGCATTTTACTTGAATCCATAACCAGCACTCATGGAAGCAATAAAGACATCAAAAGATGTATTGCACTGGGCAAATCTCTTGCAAAAGACCTCTTTAAAGTGTTCAATAACAAAGATGTCACATTAAAAGTAAGATGTATCTGACCTACAAAAGGGTATTTTCAATCACTTCATACCCATATGAAAGGTGGACAGTGAATAAGAAAGATCTGAAGAATTGATGCATTTGAACACTGAAAATATGGACTCCCAGAAGAACAAATAAATCTATCTTGGAAGATATACAGTTTGAATGCTCTTTAGAAGTGAGGATGTTGAGAGTTCTTTCAGATTTTTTGGATATATTATCAGGATGGACCCAATCCTGAAAAAAAGGACATCATGCTTGGTAAAGTAGAAGGTCAGTGAAAAAGAGGAGGATCCCTAAGGAGATGGATTGAAATAGTGGCTGTAACAATGACCGTAAACATAACAGTAATTGTGGTGATGGCACAGGACCTGCCAGTGTTTTGTTCCAGTGTAGATAGGGTTGCTATGGACAATTCAAGCCTCAAGTTACAATAATGAAGGATACTATGGGGGGAAATATTAAAAAATGATCAATAAACTGTACCATGGAAGTATCAATAAAGAAATCAAATGATGTATTGTGGATTCAAGCAAAATGAAATCCTTGACCACTTCAGTCTTTTCTCCATTTAGCATGATGTTGCTTATTGGTACAGTTGTGATAATTCTTGTTTGCTTTATGTTGACATGTAATGCATACTGAAGGCCAGAGTCTTTGCTATTCAGTAGTAAATGCTTCAAGATTGCATTGCTTTCAGCAAGTAAGGTTGTGTTATTTGCACATCACAGGTTGTTAAGAAGTCATCCTTAATTCCTAATGCCTCATTTCCTTCATGCAAAAAATTATGGTGCCAACCACTCCTTCCACACAGAACACAGAAACATTGTTTAGTGGGAATTACAGACTATGGATAGAAAATACATTAGATAATTCACAACACCACACTTCATGTAGTCCAGTTTCTCAGATTATTTGTCCAGCACAAACCCTGAGTATGTATGGTGAAAGGATACAACTCTGATTCATGCGTCACCTGATTTTATACCAGGAAATATCCCTTGTTCTTTTTGAACGACTACCTCTTCATCTAGGTACAGGTATATGTACATGTATTCATAAGCTCAACTAAGTGATCTTGAATTTCCACTTATCACAATGGTGTCCATAATTTGTTATGATCCACACCATAGAATGTCTTTGCTTAATTAATGAAACACAAGTGAACATCTTTCTGGTGTTCTCTGTTTCAGCCAAGATTCATCTGCCCCAAACACTAATATCTATCATTGCAAATCCTCTTTTGAATATGGCTTGAATTTCTGGCAGGTCTCTGTCAATGTGCTGCTGCCACTGTATTTTAATTATCCCCAGTAAAAAAATTGCTTGTGTGTGTTATTAATGATATTGTTCAATAACTTACACATTCTGTTGGATCATCTTTTTTGGAGTGGGCACAAATATACATTTCTTTAAGTCAGTTGGCCAGGTAGATAGCTGTCTTCCAAGTGTCTTGGCATTTATGAGTGAGTGCCTCTAGCATTGCATCCATTTATTAAAATATCTCACTTGGTATCCCATCATTTCCTGGAGTCTTATTTTTCACCAAAGCATTCAGTGCAGCTTGGATTTCTTCTTTCAATACCATTGGATCTTGGCCTTATGCTTCTTTCTACAGTGGTGAAAGTTGAACAATTAATAAGGAAGACCTGGGAAGAATCAATGTAAGTGAATTATGGTACTGGTGAATAATATCAAAATTATTAGGGACTGCCAGACGCAAAAAATAAATCTCTCTTCAAAGAAGTACCACCAGAATGCTTTGGAAGTGAGGATGGTGAAACTTCATCTTATGTACTTTGGACATGTTATAAGGAGGGACAAGTCCCTGGAAAAAACATCATTCTTCATTAACTAGAGGATCAGCAAAAAAACAGAAAGACCCTAAATAAGATGGATTGGCACGGTGGCTGAAACAAATGGGCTCAAAGACCAATTATGAGTATAGCACAGGATTAGTCAGTTGTACATAGGACCACTATGAGTCAGAACTAACTCAAGAGTATCTAACAATAAAAACAACAACACAGTGCTTGAAAATCGACCTACTCCTTTGGTATATATTCCTTCCATCGTCTTCCTTCCTGTGTTATTTCTGTATTGTTCAGTGTTTTGTCAATAAATTCAATATTGTAACTCGAGGCTTAAATTTCTTCTTCTTCTTTTTTTTTTTTTTTTTCAGCTTTGTAACAATTTAAACAAATCCAAATTAGATATTTTTCTCTTTTAATATGATAATTCAGACATATTGTAGTACTCTTGAAGTTACGTTATCCTTTATAACCTTAAGTCCCAAAGGTTTTGTTGGTGGTGGTAATGGTGTTTTAATTCTAGGAGTGTATTTTGTATTTCAATCTCAATAAAATTAATCAATCCGAGACAAGATTAAACATTGTAAAGTTATATTCCTCTAGTTGGAGTCCTGGTAGGGCACTTTAGGATAAGTACAGGTATGCTAATCACAAGGTCATCAGTTAAAACATACCAGCTGCTCCTTGGAAACTCTATACAGAGACACTCTAAGCAGGAAAAGACTCAATAACACTTAACAATATGCAGCTAACAACAATAATTAGTCACAGATGTCTTACTGATTTTCTGATATTCTATAACAAAACATTAAAAAATACTTGTTGTCAAGTGGGTTCCAACTCACAGCAACCTTGTATAGGGTTTTCAAGGCTGGTGAATTTGAACTGCCAAACTTAAGGTTCAAGCCAACCTTGTGGTCCAGTACTTATACTACAGCACCACACAAAGACTCTTAAGAAAGAGTTATTGTTGTTGTTGTTAAGTGCCGTCGAGTCGGTTCCAACCCATAGCGACCCTGTACAAGGTTTCCGAGGGTATAAATCTTTACCGGAGTAGAAAGCCTCATCTTTCTCCTGCGGAGCTGCTGGTAGTTTCGAACTGCTGACCTTCAGGTTCGCAGCCCGATTCGTAACCACTACGCTACCAGAGCTCCTTAAGAAAGAGTAGTGTAATTTAAAAAGAAAAAAATAAGTTTGATAACCTCAGATAATATCACATTCCATTTAGTGATATCATAACCTCCTGGTGAAGGACAGAAACAATGTCACATAACCATGACACTCCACCAACACACCCACAGACCACATGGGACATAGGTCAGCAAGACACAGCCCTTGGTTCAAATTTGTGGGTGTTACAGAGATAACAACTGTGACAAAGGAAATGACCTGATCCCCAGAAGGTCAACATGTCTCAAAGTCCTGTGAGCACTACTCAGGTCTCAGGTTGGCCATGTTCTATCTGGACTTGGTACTATAACTCATAGGTGACTTCTTGAAACTTGGGTTTCACCAAAACTCTAGAGTTTTAAGTAACTGTTGTTGTTGAGTGCTGTAGAGTTGGTTCCAACTAATGGCAACCCTAAGTGGTGTTTCTGAGGAGGCACTGGTAAATTTCAGCTGCTGACCTTGCAGTCCGGTGCATTTTTCCACAACACCACACACTAACAACCTTAAAAAACTTGTAATAGCAATTTCCTTATTTGGGGAGAAAAGAAAAAGGGGTCTAACAATTTCTGTTTCACTTACAGTGTCTTGCATGTCACTGAGTAGGAGCTTTCAGTAAGAACCTACTTATGTTCTCACCCTGAATTGAGTACTGTAAAACCATTAGCTACTGAACAACCCTGGTTTAAAACCTAGTTTTGTGGTTCACTGACATGTCACCTTGGGCGAGTCACTTCCTTCTTTCTATAATGCAGATGATATTACTCACCTCAGAGGGTTAATATGAAAAATAATTGAGTTCAGAGCTTAGAACCATGCTTAGTACACAGTTGGAAGGCAACAGTTTAACTATTATAATTACTATATAACTACTACAGTCTCACCACGGAGGAATTTTCCATAAGGAATCAAATAGTCTGAAAACATAGCCACAGAGAAAAAAACTTCCTTTCAAATACTTCACGTGAGATGGTTTTCTTTCTCTAAGAGTATTATTCTCAATTTGATATAACATACATTCAAAATTCTTAAGGAAATGTCCTGCTAAATTAAGAAGTTCCTGATAAATTGTCCCTTTCATTCATTCATTCAACAAACACATGCTTTTTACCTACAGTGTGGAAAACTAGGAACTGTGGAATATGAAAAGATGAATTACTGTCCCCATCCATAAAACATTAACAGTTTAGTATGGGAGATAATGTATTTGCATAAATCATTATATAAAGAAGTAAAAAGTATAAGACAGAAGAAAAATTAAGACAGAGAAGGAACGATTACTCAAAGGATCAAGGAGCAAACCCCAAAGAAGACTATATGGAAGGAAGGGGCATGACAGGACAATGTAATAGACTGAGAAGGTCAAGTGTGAGGGAAATTAAGGGCCATGACTGAAGACAGAATTGTCAAAACTAAAAGGTACTGGTAGTGTCCAAGACCAGGCAGGTAGATTAGCAACAAAAATCTAACTCTGCAATTACAGACTCAATTCAATTGCCTTCTATTTTCTAATTCTACCTTATCGACGGCACTTAACAACAACAACAACAACCTTATATTCAGTCATTGTAGCAATGTAATGTCAATTGAGCCTTTAGGCTAAAGACGTCTTTTTAAAAAGCATATCTGATACTATCCTTTGCGCTATGCTTTTATTTTTAAAAAAGTAACATGTTTTGGTGTTTTCTTCATGATATTTTTTGATTTCAGTTCTCAGGGACTGTGATATAGGTTAGGAGAAGCAGATGTTATATTCCATCTGCGTCTTCAATGGCATACCTGTCTGAAGTTCACAGTCTCAGCTCGAAGAACCCATTATGTGAAGACAGACTGCCTATGAGAGGAGTCAGTCCGGAAGCATCTGACAGCAAAAGACTGAAGATATGTGTAAACAGAGTTAGTAAGGGAATAGGAGCTAAATGATTGGGCATGTCTGTTTGTTTGAATTGACAGCCTCTCCCTAACTCTTTCATTAAACACATAGCTAACCTCCAATTGCCCTCTTAGAAATTAATCTCAGTGTAATTTCCAGCATTTCAAAATTATCAAACAGAAAGAGGCACTCCCCTGAAAGGGGGGCATCTTTTGTTCAATGTTACAATACTAACTATAACTACAAAATTCTATAAATGCCCCAAGGTAGAATAGATTTTATAAAGCATTGGCTCTCTTGTCATTGTTAGAGTCCTGGTATGACTCTGTAGGAGAAACACTGGACTGTTAACCAAAAGGTTAGCTGTTCAAATCTATCAGCTGCTCTTTGGAAACCTCCAAAAAGTCACTATGAGTCAGAATTGACTCAACAGCAATTAGCAACATTATTATTACTGAGTGCCCTGGAGTTGGTTCCTACTCATAGCAAGCCCATATAGGGTTTCTGAGGTTGTATGTTTTTGTGGGAGCAGAAAGCCTTGTCTTTTTCCTATAGAATGACTGGTGGGCTCAAACCACTGACAACCCAGTTCACAACCTAGTGCCCTACCCCTGACTATTAAGTTAAGTACCGGAGAGTCGGATCCAACTCATAGTGACCCTGCACAGGGATTCCAAGAAATGGCAGGTAGGTGTGTAAATAACAATGAATTTAAAACAAGCTGTCACAAAACTAAAAAAAAAAAAATTTTTTTTAAATAATAATACCCTTCAAAATTTCTGGGAACTTATAATACTAAAGTGTTGGTAGGAAGAGTGTTTCTAGTGAGGTAAATCTTGATCTGCCAGGGAAGAATGATTTTACAGTCTCTGTTTTTAAGTACCTTTGAGTCGGTTCTGATTCATAGCAACTCTGTATATGGCTTCCAAGGAGCAGCTAGTAAGCTTGAACCACTGACCTTGCAATTCAAACTGATCTTGCAGTCCAGCACATTAACCCACAGCACCACACCAGGACTCCTTTTACAGTGTCCAGAAAGCTATTTTATGCATGTACTTCATTCAACAATGAAGTTTATATTAATGTTTTTTCTAATTTTCCCTTGTAGTAAAATCTAGTAGTATTGTTGCCGTGAAGTTGGTTCCGACCCATAGTGACCCTGTAAAGGGTTTCCGAGGCTGTAAATATTTACGGGAGCAGAAAGCCTCATCTTTCTCCCGCGGAGAAGATGGTAGTTTCAAACTGCTGACCTTGTGGTTCACAGCCAGATTTGTAACCACTACACTACCAGAGATAAGAACACTTTATACCAGTCTCTGTGTCCCAAAATTTCTCAAACTTTTGTACTCATATTTCCTGAATTACCTGAAGATGACTGAAATACAGATTTGCAGGCCTCACCTCAAGGAGCTCTGGTAGCCTGAGGTTATTAGTCCGGCTGCTAACCAGGAGTTCAAAACTATCAGCTGTTTCTTAGGAGAAAGATAAGGCTTTCAGCTCCTGTAAAGAGTTACAGCCTCAGAAGCCTTATGCAGGGTCGCTATGAATCGGAACTGACTCCAAGGCACACCACCACCACCAGCCTTCCCCTCAGACCAACTGGATGAAACTCTAGTGGGGCAGATTCCAGGAATCTGAATTATAAAGAAGAAACTTCTTTCTACTGTGATTACAAAATTACTCTCAGGCCCTGTCTCCCCAAACTAACCCTGAAAGCTAGAACTGATGCTGGGTTTAGATAGTGTTCTCAGAAGACATGTTGCCAGATGAATGATGTCATCCAAAGTATCAAATTTTAATCCAGTGCCTTCATCAACAAGTTATGAACTGCTAAGTGATCAATCATGGATGGAACTTATTTAGAAGATAATTATAAACCAAACTTCTTTAAATACACATTTTATTTACTTTTCTTCCTTTTAAAACTTGTCACTTTTATTGAGTTTTGTTTACCTTTTCTTTTATTGGAGTTTCCCATAGGTAATAATAGTGCAGTCTGTGTATGACAAGAAGATAAATGATTATGAATATATCAATCTTATAAAAGTTGTCTTCCAAATAGTTTTGCTTCTAGCTTATAAATCCCACATTTCCACGCACCACTTAGGTTTTTCTTATTCAAGTATAAAGGTATGTTTTGGGTATTAGCAATTTCTGTTTTCTAAATGATCTCCCTGATCTTAACATTGCAGCTATTACTAAAATATACTCTGTGGTGCTGTGGGTTAATGCACCAGACTGCAAAACCATTTGAACTGCAAGGTCGGCAGTTCAAGCTCACCAGCTGCTTCTCGGAAACACTATACAGGGTCGTTATGGATCAGAATTGACTTGACAGCACTTAACAACAACATGTATGGTACTTTATCATTGTTGTTGTTAAGTGCCGTCGAGTCGGTTCCGACCCATAGCGACCCTGTACAGGGTTTCCGAGGGTGTAAATCCTTACGGGAGTAGAAAGCTTCATCTTTCTCCTGCGGAGCGGCTGGTAGTTTCGAACCGCTGACCTTAAGCTTCGCAGCCCGATTCGTAACCACTACGCTACCAGACTTTATCATTAGGTCAATCAAATATTTTTTAACTTATTGATATATGTTCTATGAAACAAATTGAAGTAACATTTACAATACATTTAATAGGAGGGCCTGGGGTTGAATACAAAGAGAGGGAACCTACAGTTGGAAGACCTGGTTCAAGCCCCAGTTTATTATCGGTGTGATACTGGAAACAAAACACACTTTTCTAAGTCTCAGTCTATTCTTCTAAAAAATGAGAATGAAAGTAGTTCTATTTTATAGGGTATTTGTAAGGATTGAATTAGATACGGAATATTTTGGTTCCTAAATCAGAGTCCTGGTGTGGCGCTGTGCGTTAATGCTCCAGACTGCAAAGTCGTTTAAACTATAGGGTTGGCGGTTCAAGCTCACCAGCTGCTCCTCGGAAACCCTATTTAGGGTCGGAACTGACTGGACAGCAATTAACAACAACAACAAATAGTGGAGTACTGGGGTGGCACTGCAGGATAATCGTTGGACACTAACCACAAGATCGGCGCTTCAAACTCACCAGTCGCTCCTCAGAAACCCTATACAGTGTCCCTATAAGCCAAAACCGATTCAACAACTCTTAACAACAACAGGAGTCGGACTAATTGACAGCACTTAACAATAATAATGCTAAGGAAATTAGAACTTGTTGCCTGTCCCCTGAAATGCTCTCCCAATTTACTTTTTTTTTTTTTTTTTCATTTTCGGTTCTTGCAAATCCTTCTCACATACTAATGTAAACTATAAAACCCGCATTCAGATGCCACTCTTGCCACCCAGTGGTCACTAGATGGTACTGCAAATGAACGATACGTGTGATGAATCCTCATAGAGATGTGGCAAGCAGGGCAAAAACATGAGGCAGAAGCAGTAACTTTTCTTTCCCTTCCTTGGTAAAATAAGCTGAAAGCAGAACTATGATCTACTCTTATAATAACTATGAGCTACTCTTCTAACAACAACAAGTTAGAGCTACTCTTCTAACTCATATAGCACCAGCCAACTCTCTTCTCAATTTACTCTAAAGCACACAATGAACCATAACAATTGGTTTTAATCTTTGGTTTTCTTCTAAATCCCTAACACGTCATCCCTATGTTTCACAGCCAAAGGCCTACAAAGAGAGCTGAGGCCTTCAGTGCCAAGATGGGGACAAGAAGTCAACAGCAATTTACTACCAAATTATACGTTCACTTTTTTTTTTGGTTAGTCTTTATAACTCTATGAGTGGTGGTGGTTGTTATGCCATGGAGTCAATTCCGACTCATAGCAGCCTATATTGGATTTCAGAGACTGTAAATGTTTACGGGAGCAGAAAGCTTCATCTTCCTCCCCTGGAACAGCTGGTAGTTTCAAACTGCTGACGTTGAGATTAGAAGCCGGATTCATAACCACTATGATACCAGAGCTCCTTAATTCTATGAGTAGCACATCAGTATCTTTGTTTTGCAGATTAGGAAACTAAGGATCAAACTAGTCCACAAACTTTCCTAAAGCTACTAAATTTGTGAGCAACAAGATAGGCTTCAAACCGAGGGCCATGAGACTCCTCACCACCCCAAAAATCCTCCCCATCTTTTTTGTTTCATCTCTGCTTTGTATCTTTCTGTGTCTTCTTCTATGGAGTTTTAGGAAGGTATTTTTTATTCTAGATATCTACTTCTACCACATGAAAAATATCTGGGGATACGTTTTAAAATCATTAATACCTGTGTCCCCTCCAGAAGAACTGAAATAAAAACTCTGGAGAAGAGGCCTCAGCATCTATATACGAAATTCTGCAAGCGATTTTGTTGTACTGGAGTGGAGAGCCACTGCTGTAAATAATTATATTGCTTATATTCATTACTTCCTATTCCTTTAATATTTAATTAAGTATAATTAATCAATAATATTTTACCTTATGATAAAGTATCTTATTAACATATCATTTCTTTCTTATAATTGCAGGTAGATGAGATATTTATAGATTCGTCCTTAAGCAAGCATTATATCAAGAATCAAGTAGTTAGACTGACGTATGTATATCTGGACAAAGGTAGAGTCATAACGTATGTCTGGAGGGACAAGGAGCAAAGGAGTCAGCGGTGGCTGTGTGCCGTGGAGTTGGTTCCGACTCACAGCCACCCTGTAGAGGGTTTCCGAGACTGTAAATCTTTAGGGAAGCAGAGCGCTTCATCTTTCTCCCGTGGAACAGCTGGTAGTTTCGAACTGCTAACCTTGTGGTTCGCAGCCCAATTCGTAACCACTACGCTACCAGAGCTCCTTAAAGGAGTCAGAGTACCCTGATTTTAAGAGTGCACCTATGGGTTAGACTCTTGGTTAGGATTCATCATAAACATTATGTCTGTAACAGCCTTGAAATGTAAGACTGGCAGCTATTTTGCAAGTGAGAAAACTAAGTCTTGGGGGTGGGGAAGTAGTGAGAAAAAATTATTTATTCAGAATTCCCCAAGTGATAATATCCCCAAATGAAAGAACCAAGACCCAAATGCCCATAAGTTGACTGCAAGGCTTAGGACCTACCAAAACTCACAGCCTTGGGAAAACCCAGAAGTATAGTACCCATACGTACTATGTTGTATCCACACATGTTATATCTAAAACTATTTAGTAGACAAAATTGACTACAATATAGAATCACAATTTTTTAGTTTCTGTTATAATAATGTTTTTGTTTGGCAAAGAGGTTTGGAAGACTGAAAGAAAGGTTTCAATTATGTTATTTTCAAAATTGTATAACAGAACTCATACTTAATATAAATCTATGCTCCTTTACAAAGAGGCTTGAAAAAGTTCATGGAAAATGGAATTAAAAGATAATGAAATTTTTACATGAACTTTTGAAGCATATATGTAGATATAATATATACCCAGATTGGATTTATTTGAAGTAAATAATATTTTTCCTCACCAACAGACTAATGCGTCATTGGTAGAGTTATTGAAAGTTGTTTGCACCTTTACTGAATAATTAATGGCCTCGGAAAGGATTTTATATTATGAATTGGACAATTTCTATGATTTTAGGAGACAAACTCATATAAATTTTGAAACTTTCTATATGTCATGCCTCTATTTTCAAATTTAGATTTGTAATTGCATTCTAGACATATTATCATAGTATTAGGAACTCCTTTAAATTTATAGCTAGAATCAATATGGGAGTTTTCATGTAGGTCAAGAGAGATTCCACCTACTAAGCAATGTTAGCCCCACTGATTTAATATGGAAAATAACTTGGTCATCTGATTACCAATTTGACATAAAATTCTGATGTCTTCATGTTCCAGAGTATCAATGGTCCATAATATATAAAATGTACCTCAATTTACATGATACTCTCTTTTTAAGCCAAAGGACTAGCCTTTCATTGTTTTTAGAGCTTTGACTTTTTGAAGTATAAAGATAAGGTACATGATAAATCAATACTTACCAGTCTAATTTTTTTAGAAAGATTAAATTGTTTGATGTTCCATTTTAAGAATACGTAAAGTCAGTCTCACAAGTGAAGAGACTTGACACTTTTTATATTAACAGAAAGTTTGAAGAGTTAGACAGGTGTAATCTGGAGAAAACTCAAAGACCACAGTATTTCTATATTCAAATATTTATGTGGAAGAGGAATTTGATGTTTTATGTATTTCTAACTGTCAGTCTTAAACCTATTGGTATGAATGATATAGAGATACATATTTTAGGTCAAAATGAAGAATTATCTTAAAATCAGAGTTGACCAAAAAGGAATGAGCCTCTTTAGGGTGGTAAATTTCCCATCATTTTAATGATTTTTACTGGGACTAAAGGACTGTATGTCATGGATTCTGTAGTGGTGATTCAAGTATCAGATGGATGATTAACCTAAGAGAGCATTAAAGTTTCTTTCAACCCTCAGAGTCCACGATTTTAATCATTTTTTTGATGCCTATGTCATACATAAATGCTATAATAAATCTTCAAATTAATGATGGTGGTACATTTTAAACCGTTTAGAAAATTAGAAAAGAAAACACATTAAGAAATGACTTTTGGTTCGAGAGTGATGCTTAGAAGGGTGTTGATGTGAGGATTAGTCCTGATGCTCTCAGTAACCAGGAAACAATTCAGGGAAAGAAGATACAGGAACAAGTGTAGAAGAGTACTGACTCTATTTGCTGACTATGACCTTTCTCGTGTGTATCTTAGTCCAGAGGAAGATGGTGTGAAAGCAGATATCATTATGGTGTTCCAGTTCCCCTCTACTGAACTAAGAGCTATAAGAGAGAAGAAAATCCATACTATCTTAAAGCAAAAGATAAGGAACACAAGAGCCCTGTCAATAAATGCCTCATCAATTCAACTTAATGGTAAGTGGGTTCCTTTGTATGTGATGTGAAGTTCTTCTTAAGTGCATTTTATGAGTGAAATTTACTAGCCATTATTTTCACTTCAAATAATAGCTAGAGTTTAGCTGGAAGGATCTTTTAAATATATATAAAAAGGAGACCCTGACATTTCAAGGATTTAATATTTTCAGATGAAAACATGTCCAAATTAGCCATCCAGTGCTTTTGCTTATATTAATTGAATAGTGTTTGTTCTAAAATCAAAGCAAACCTTTGCCACCAGCAGAGATTAATTTACTCAGCCACTGCCTCTGTGACTAAGTAGGTGAATACATGGAGAGTTTAGTAACAAATGTATTTGTGGGTGGCACAGTACTAAAACACAAACTCATGTGTTGTCTTTGAAAAACTGCCAACAGTTTCTGTATATATTAATGCAATAGAGATTTTGTTAACTTTTTCCCCATGGATACTTGGATGATATACCAACTTTGGAGCTACTAAAGCCATCTTATAACGAGGTTTTAAATATTTTTAAACTAGCAAAAATAAGTGATTGTTTATACACATTTATACACAGTTCCACTTTTTTGCTCCAACTTTAGCTCATATCATCACCACTCCTGTAAAACAACCTTTATTAACTCCTTTCTGTATGCTCTTCACATGTAATAGCCAATTTAATTTCTAGATCCCTGCTAAGTAGATGTAAAAGGGATCAAGGAAGGAATTTAGTAAGCAAAAGAGTTAAAATTCAAAACTAGATCTTATATCAAAATTATTTTACTACCATTTCTCCAGATGTATTCCTGAGATATTAGTGTCTTGAGAGGCCCCATGAAAAAAAGTTGTAGTCAAACTAATTTTGAAAGTTTTAGAAATGTATCACAAGTATTAAAGGTTCTGAGGAGCCCACCTACACAGAAACCTATTTATCTTTGTACACCAAGCTGTTTCTAGAAGCATTCTGTTTCATCAGGTAAGTGTAGAGTCCCAACACAGATTCCTATGGATTTAAAAGAGTTCACAGAAAGAATTAAAGGAAACGATTTATAACAGAGGTGAAACAAGATATCCTGCCCTGGTAAGTCTGGTTCACTCTTCAAGACAAGACCTGATCAGGATGTGAAAATCTGAGGGAAAGGGAAGGGCAGAAGTCTGCTGATGTGACAAAGAGTAAGCTACTCAGGGAATAAAGCTGGGAACCTCTCCCATGCCAGTAGGGATGAACCTGTCAAGAGTTCAATCCATCTTCTTTGTTAGGAAGGGAAGCAAATTAATCAAGGTTGAGAAATAGTGGCCATTGTGTTAAGTTACATGATGTAGTCTGTAATGCTCAACAACTAGTTACTTTACCAGGAATATAAACACCTGAGCTATCTCAAACCAGAAACTAAGCAGGAAATAGTCATAGACTGCCTGGCTTTATTGTTTCTTACCGGCTCAGCTTCTGAGCTTTGGTTTACTTAATGACTGTACTAGATTAACAGGCAGGATGTGCTGATGGAGAACCTAAGTTGAGTCAGCTGACTAACTCTAACTCCACTGAGTCATTGCAGGACCACCCAAGTATATTGGGCCATGCCTTTGCCTGTTTCTCATCAGTAAAACTGCAATGAAAATGTTTATGCTTCCTTAAATCATAGAAATATTATGAAGAAGTATAAGAAACCAGAAAACATGATATAAACATAAAGGCCATTACTATTCAGAGAGCTTTTAAATTGTGCATATGCCATGGAAACCTGAAAACATTAATTTAAGTGACTGGAAGTAGAGCTAGAGGTTTTATCATTTCCAAATGTAAAAAACTGCAGAATTGCTAGTACTTAGGAGAGAGAGGCCCTTTTAGTGGAAAGCCCAGCAGAATCCTTATAGGCAAAGCCATTATTCTCAGGAACATTTAATTTAATCCCAATCTACTTCCAGTGAATGGACTGTCCTCACTTCTACAGAATGGAAAACTGCAGAAATATCAGACCAAGTCTGACAGATATTAGACCAAAGTATCAGAAATGATCATGCAGTCCAAGATTTATCTAGAATTTTTTTCTTTGTCAAGGATCTGTGTTTTGTTTTGACAAATAACCTTCATGTGATGTAATATATCAAAGTAAAGTTAAAACACACTTCTTCACATTACCAACGCCATGCCTGTGGTAGTGCCAGGGCTTCAAACTGGTTCATTCCAGTTCAACCCCTGCTGATAATTTGCATTTTCACCCCAGATATACTGAATCAAAGTCTACATTTTAACAAGATCTCCAGGTGATATTTATAGACCCACAACTAATTCTTATTTGTATATGATGAGAGCATCCTGATGTATACATAAGAATTATCTAGGGATCATGTTAAAATGTAGATTTGTTTAGGTATATTTAAAGTGGATATGTAAAAAATTCTCAGCTGGAGGAACAAACTGGTAAGGAGCCCTGGGTAGAGCAGCTACATGCCAGTTGCCTTCATGTATGCTACTGTTCCCATAAGGATGTTTGTAGCAAGTTGTTGTTGTTAAGTGCCTTAGATTCAGTTCTGACTCATAGCAACCCTGAATAGGGTTTCACAGGAGCGGCTGGTAAATTTGAACCACCAACCTTGCGGTCCAGTGCATTATCCAACAGCGCCATGCCAAGGTTCCTTGTAACATGTAGAGTTCTAAATGTATCTAGATTGCTCCCAAATCAAAAGAGTGTTGGGCGTGGCCTTCAATGCTTTGTTCCACTCCAAAACCTGAAAAGTATAAATTAGACAATTAGTCACAATCAGAAATCTTATCAGCTAGTTATTTGCATATGGGTACTTTGCCTCCAGGTGCAATAATCCTCCTAAATTTGAACTTTCAGTTATACTCACAAGCATTACATACCCTTGTACCATTCCTGGAAATGAATGGGTTGAATCTTCAAACTAAGTTGAAGAAGTTTTAGCTGAAGTATTCTTAATATTATACTATATTTTCATATTTTACTACTAGGGATAAATTGTATGAATTTTAAAAAGTGAAAAAGACATGTACTACTTTATACTATATTTGAGAGAAAATTGAGTTTCTTCTACCATGTGAGCACTGACAAACTGTTCTTAAGCATATGCATTCTTTATCAAATGAGCATTTGGAAATATCTTTAAAAGTATCTTTGAATTGAGTATTTTCAAAGCCTCCCTCTATGTAGGTTCAACATCACTAATTTCCCTGGTTGAACTTTTATAGAAAGTGAGTAGAAATGTTCTCACTTTGCACAAAAAAATAAAATGCGGAGAATATGAATTTGTAAAACAGGGCGGGAAGAAATAAACTCCTAGTGTGGTGCTGTAGGATCAGCACTGGACTGAAGGTCGGCTGTTCAAGTCCACCAGCTGCTCCTTGGAAACCTCATACAGAGTTGCTATGAATTGGAACCAACTCAAGGCACTTAACAACAACAACATCCTCATTCTGGAGTTCTGGTGTGGTACTGTAAGATAAGCAGTTGACCATAAAATCTATTTGAAATGCAAAATCTTTGGTTCAAACTCAGAAGTCGCTCCTGGGAAAACATATACAGGGCCACTATGACTTGGAACCGACTTGACAGCACTTAACCGACTTAACAACACCAATCTTCATTTTGGAGCACAGTGGCCCCACACAATAAGCACTAGACTGCGAACCACAACTTCCGCGGTTCAAGCACACGAGCCACTCTGTGGGAAAAAGATGAGGTTTTCTCCTTCCATGAAGGAAACACTATATGGAGTCTTTATGAGTCCGAACCTACTTGACAGAACTTATTAACAACAAATCCTCATTCTACTCATTAAATATTTGTTACTTGAAAATCATCATAGTTTCATGCAACCTTCCACTAATTTAAGTTTAAATGTTGTGTTTTCTTTGTCAGATTCCTAACTCTATTATAAAATGACAGAGTTTAATCTTAGGGTAAGTTCAATATTTGTCTCCTATCAGCAGATGTTAGGTAAGGATACGCAATAGTTTACTTTTTAGAAATGCATTTTTATAACTAGAAAATGGTATTTTAGAAATAATTTAAGTATACTTTATGATACAAATTTCAGGCTTTTTTCCGCCCTATAACTCTTTAATCAAAAAGGAAGCTTATGAGAAAATAAAAAAAAAAAAAAAAGAAAAGAAACCTTACATAAAATCTTAAATAATAAATTTTTAAAAGCAGATCTGTTCTGGTTAAGCCTGGTTTGATTTCACCCTTAGAGACCTATTTATTTGCTCCTTCTTTCCAATTTCTTGAAGTAGAAACCAAAAAGACTCTAAACTGCATTGATGAAACCACCACACTGTACTAATGCAAGCTATTTATGGTTTAGATACCTTAACCATTCACTGCTTGGGGTGTCATAACCCAGTTAGGGTATCTGCAAATAACTACAAAATTGTGCATGCCTGTTGTCATATCTGAACTCTGGTACTGTAATTATTAAAGAACTCAACTGCCATCTGAAAGATGAACAGGTCAAAACCACTAACAGCTTTATAAGAGAAAGATGTGGTCATCTGCTTCTGTAATGTTTTATAGCCTTGAAAACCCTATGGAGCAGTTGGACTCTATCCTATAGAGTTGTTCTGAGTTCAAATTGACTTCACAGCAGAGGGTCTGGTTTGGGGGCGTTGTTGTATCAGAGAGCCATTGGCTTAACTTTTTAATATGCTCAACTGTCTAAAATGCATATATGGTCAGTATCCTCTGATCATTCTTGGCCATTTACAATATGTCCCCCACAAAATGTGTGTCTGCCTGGGCATAGCTGATTCTCAGTGGCTTGGCAGGTGTGAATAATTTATTTTGGTAATTAAATAATGATGTAGCCACACAATGTGATTTGATGTGACCAGTCAATTAGTTGTAGGGGAATTCAGTTGGGATGCAATGCCCTTCCTTAGGTCACAGCCCTGATTCAAGGTAAGGGAAGTGGGGTGTGGCCTGCATTACCTTTATCTTATAAAATATAAAAAGGGAGAGAAGCAAACAAAGAAGTAAGGACTCACTACCACTAAGAAAGAAGAGCTGGCAGTAGAGTGCATCCTTTGGACCTGGGGTGCCTGTGCTGAGACCCTCCTAGACCTCCTAGACTGATGTCAAGATGCAATGAGATTTCCAAAGAATGCTGGGCCTATAGATCTTCCTCAAGAACTGACAGAGAGGAAAAGGCTTCCCCTATCGCTGGTGGTCTGAATTCGGACTTCTAGCCTCTTAAACTGTGAAACAATAAATTTCTGTTTGCTAAATTCATCTACTTGTACTTTGATTATTTCTGTACTCTATAGCTAAGACAGACACCAACTGGGAAATTATCAAATCATTATTTGTTTTCTTTTGTTTTTCAGCAATGAGCTCAACAACAGGGAAGCTAACTGTCCAAGCATGTAAGTTTAGTGAGCTTACATACACAAGTTCAAATTCTACACCAGTAAAGAAATCTTCAAATACGAACTTATAGTTTCCCATCCATGTCCCACATTTTGGGGGGAAGAATAAGAATTGGACAATAATTATAAAGGTGTGTTTTACCCCTAGTATAAGGAAGCTACAGAAAGTTTGCGGGGAAAAATGAATTGAAAGATAATGGGTTTTTCCGCAAAGCTTCCTTATATTCAACCCTTTTTTATTCCTAATCCTGCAATTTAGCTCTTAGTCAGGTTCAAGAAAAATACCTTAAATGGTGGAAATGTTTAGGCAATTTGAAGAAACTCTTTATTTCTGGTTTGGAAGTGAACTTTGCTTTTCTAAAATTAAAAATTCTATGAAATATGCTTTCTGCTAGAAATAAAATAATGAGAAAGTAATGGATTTCATTACCTGTAACTGACCTGCACAATTTGTTTAATATACTTATCTCCATAGTATAGTGTCTCTCCACTCACTTACTTTCTATCACCATGGCCTGCATTTAAAATATTTTTTACGAGAGTGGTAAAGAATTTGAGCAAAAGGTTTACACATTTGCCTTTATATCTCACTAACTTAGCAAACACGTGCATTTATTTATTCAACAACTTTCTTTTACATGAGCCAAGTCCCAAAAAGTAGGCCAGATACTGACAATACCATTGTGCCTAAGACATTATCTTCATCTTAAAATAAATTACCATTCAGATATAAGAGAGATCGATAAATAAATTGGGAAATGTTACAATTTGCGTGATAAATATTATGACAGAGAAAGTGCACAGTGCAATGCGAGTCTATAAAGAAAGTAGCTGACCTAGTCTTCCCGCTTCAGAAAGTAATCCCTGAAACAAGACGGAGGAGAGAGCTTGAATCAAATGAATGGTGAAGTGAGTTTCCTAGAAGCAGGGAATAGTATGTAAAAATATCTCCAGTCAGTTCTTGTCATTGGGGAAAAAAAATGTCAATATATCTGAAAAATAAACTGGGGCTTGAGAATGTTAGGAAAGGGCATGATTAATAGTAGTCAAGACCAGAACCATTCTGTAACATTTTGCTTTTATTTAGAGGGCAATTAGAAGTCACTGAACCTACACAGCCCAGAAATAGCAATTTCACTCAGGCTATAATGTGGAGGATGGATTAGAGGGGCATGGCTGGAAGCAGAAAGAGAAAATGATAGTCTAAACTATAGTAATTACAAAGAAATGGAGATTTTTTTAAACGGCTGACTGTAGTTCAAGTGTAATCAGTGCCATAAAATGAATTTTCTTCTTGGAAACCTATTTACTAGGGGCAAGAATAGAACATACTGTATTTTCTTTATTGGCATCATGCTCAAAATATGCTAATTCTTAGTAGGAACCCTAAGTAACAAAATAATATTTAACTTGATTAATACAATTTAATATATGTGGTTTGTTTGCTTGTTTTCACTCCAACAACTGTGAAGATGAAGTTTATGTGGACATAATGGACCAGAGACTTGTCATGATACATTAATCCTATACACTTTAGGAACTAAGGTTATCAGAAAAATAGATGGGGAAGTAGGTGCAAACAAATGAACAATTGCCATCTGGCAAGGGGGGAGTTGTTCTACTGATGACTTTGTGTCAAGGTAGCACTGCTGGATCACTCAATATGGGGAAACAATATTCTTAGTGTAACACGAAGCCACAGGACTTATTGGACACTTTCTTGTGTGTCACCCTTTACAGTTCAACATAGCTTCAGTAGGCAGCAAATATCCATATCTACAAATATGGAGGTGAACAAAATATCAACACATCAGGATATATAAAGAATACTGATACTGTATATGCTTGTATAATGATAGATAAAAATGCATTGCAATACTCCATTAAATTCTCTGAATCAAATACAATTCAGGGAGCCAATTTTTGTATGTTAATGATCTCATTTCTTTCAGGTTGTGGTAAACGCGTTGTTCCATTAATAGTCAACAGAATAATGTCTGGTGACCTTGCAGCCAAGTCTGCCTGGCCTTGGCAAGCTTCCCTTCAACATAACAATATACATCAGTGTGGAGCCAGCTTAATTAGTAATACATGGCTCGTTACTGCAGCACACTGCTTTAAAACGTAAGTTACTGACCTTAATTTGGACCCCACTACTGGAAAAGAAAATCACTGAGTTTTCTCCTATTTTGAGTAATAATCAATCCTCAAATTTCACTAAGGTAAAAATTTTAAATACATATTTCAGGTTCTTTCCTAAAATGTGTTGCTTGTACACTTATTTGGAAAAGAGAGAATGGTAGTCATTATCCTAATATTGGTTGATAAGTCACCAAAGTTTTAAATAAAGAAACTATGTAAGAAAGCAGAAATTGCAACACAAAATATTTACTAATAACTTTAAAAATTAATCCTTTATCAAATAACCATCTCTAGTTAAAAACTATTTCTGTTTCACCCAAACATCAGGTCAATCACATACTGATCATGAATAATAAAATTAACTGTAAAGTAAAATTATAGTCTTTAAAAGATGTAAGAAGTTTGTAGCAGTCATTAAGGGGAACTGCTCAAATCAAATTTATAGTCTTGCCACTGGTGTAATTAGAGCAGTTCACAACTAGAATGAAAAAATTCCCAGGCTGATGAGAACAGGCAATTCAAAAGAAATTGCCTTGATTAAGAAAGGCCACATTTGGCCACCAATGTGATCTTTGTATGCCATAACACTTCTTGTTAATGGTTCACACCAGACAATAATAATATTGTGCTTTTATCTTTTTTTTTTCAAGCAGATAGCTAACACTTGCTTCATTCTTTATTCATTCTTTAAGCAATAATACCCGCCATTAAGTCCATCCCTAAATAACTGAGTCAATTTGATTTCTGTGTATTCTATCTGGTGAGGTCCATGTGTACAGTCATCTCTTATGCTGTCTAAAGAAGGTATTTGAAATGAACAAATCATTGGTTTTGCAGAATTCTATCATGCGTTATCCAGAATAATTTCTATCACCAAGGCCATATTTTCCAACTACTGATCCTTCCTCTTGGTTCCCAACCTTTGCATTCCAATCACCAGTAATGGTCAATACATCTTGATTGCATGTTTGATCAATTTGAGATTGAAGAAGTTGGTAGAATTCTTCTATTTCATCCTCACTGGCTTTAGTGGTTGGTGCATAAATTTGAATAATAGTGGTATTAACTGGGCTTCCCTGTAGTCACATGGATATTATCCAGTCACAGACAGCTTTGTATCTCATGATTGATCTTCATCTGGAAGCTCATCTGAAACTTGTCCATTATGGGTGACCCTGCTGGTATTTAAAATATTGGTGGCATAGCTTTCAGAATCACAGCAACTCACAAGCCACCACAGTCCAGAAAACTGACAGAAGAGTGGTCAAACAAAAAGATTTACCTGTGCTTTATTAACTACGCAAAGGCTTTCGATTGTATGGATCATGACAAGTTATGGACAACACTGAGAAGTACGAGTATTCCAGAACACTTAATTGTGCTCATGAGGAATCTGTACCTGGACCAAGAAGCAGTTATTCGAACAGAACATGTGAACACTGAATGTTTTAAAATTAAAATAGGTGTGCGACAAGGTTGTATTCTTTCACCATGTTTATTCAACCTGTATGCTGAGCAAATAATCTGAGAAGCTGGGTTATATGTTGAAAAGGATGGCATCAGGATTAGAGAAAGACTCATTAACAATCTGCGATATGCAGATGATACAACCTTGCATGCTGAAAGTGAAGAAGACTTAAAACATTTACTGATAAAGATCAAAGAGCACAGCTTTTGGTATGTATTACATTTCAGTGTAAAGAAAACAAAAACAAAAGTCCTCAGCACTGGACCAATAAACAACATTCTTATCAATGGAGAAAAGATTGAAGTCGTCAAGGACTTCATTGTTCTTGAATTAACCATCAACACTCAAGGAAGCAGCAGTCAAGAAATCAAATGATTACATTAGGCAAATCTGTTGCACAAGACCTTTTTAAAGTGTTGAAGAGCAAAGATGTTAGCTTGAGGACTAAGGTGTGCCTGATCCAAACCATG
>NW_006408772.1:245383-246524 GCF_000296735.1 Chrysochloris asiatica | reverse complement strand
CTAAAGCTTCACTAGCTTTCTTAATACATGCTCATAATAAGCAGATGCTATAATTCTTTGTTGAGTCCATTCTGATTCATAGTGACAGTTTCCAAAGCCATAAATCTTTGTGGAAACAGAAAGTCTCCATCTTTCTCCCTCAGAGCAGCTGGTGGTCTCAAACAGCCAACTTTGTGGTTCACATCCAGTGCTTATCCTATCATTCTTTGACCCTCCAAAAAATCAACAAGCAAATTGTCTTTGTGGTGGTGAGGGTGTGTGGTAGAGTCAGTTCTGACTCATAGAGACCCTACATAGGGTTTCCAAGGCTGTAAATCTTTATGGGAGCAGTAAGCCTCATCTTTCCCCTATGGAACTGCTGATAGTTTTAAACTGCTGATCTTAAGGTTAACAGCCCAACTCATAACCACTATGATACCAGAGCTCTTAAATAACTGTTGCCATAGGCTTTGCTCTTGAATGGTCATTTTTCTTTGACTGAACTACTTCCACCTCATAGTAACCATTGATTGCATTGTGCTTTATCTTCAGGATTGTACTGAAGCCATGTTTCATCTTCTTTTACAGTTCTTCCAAGAAATACTTCATTCAGGATCTTGATTCCACTTGTTTAAAATGTCCATTGAAAGTTCTGCTTTTATCTGCAGTTGACTTTGGAAGCCATCCAGTGGAAAACTTTCCTCAAATTTAATTCTTCAGTCTGAATTGTGTAAGCTAAACCAATTGAGATTGCTGTGGTGTTGGCTCTTTCTGCTGTTAATTATCAGTTCACTTCAATTAGGGCAGGAACAAGACTTTTTTTTCTCTTGCAAATTGATGTGGTTGGTCTGAAGCTATGAACTTCTTCTTCAACGTTGTCTTATCTCTTCTTAAAACTAATTATCCATTTCTAAACTGCTGATTTCTTTTGGTCATTGTTCCCATAAACTTTTTGTAAAGCATCAATGATTTCACCATTCTTCCACCTAAGCTTACTTCACCATAAATTTGATGTTTGTTCTTGCTTCAATTTTAGCAATGGTGCTAATAGGGACTCTTCAAATTGTTATCTTATTCTTCTTTGTACCTCAAAGTAGATCCTGTTCAGATATGGTATAACAAGTTTGTATGAGTTTATTTTGATGCAAAAAAAAAAAAAAAA
>NW_006408772.1:234183-236556 GCF_000296735.1 Chrysochloris asiatica | reverse complement strand
TCATCCACTTGAGGGGCTCATCTTCTGGCATTATATCTGACAATACTCTGGAGTCTACATGTTTTCTTCTTTGGACACTATATCTGACAGTGTTGTGTTGTATTCACAAGGCTTTCAGTGACTGAATTTTCAAAGTAGGCTGCCTCACTTTCTTCTTAGTCTGTCTTAGTCTGGAAGCTCATCTGAAACCTGTCCACCATGGGTGACCTGCTGGTATTTAAAATACAGGTGGCGTTGCTTCCAGCATCACAGAAACACACAAGCCACCACAATACAACAAACTGACAGAAAAGTGGTGACTGGAATGCAAATGTTGGAAACAAGGAAGGATCAGTAGTTGGAAAATATGGTCTTGGTGAAAGAAATAATGCAAGAGGTTGCATAATAGAATTCTGCAAAACCAATGCCTTATTCATTGCAAATACCTTTTTAAAACAACATAAAAGACAACTATACACATGGACCTCATCAGATGAAATACACAGAAATAAAATTGACTATATCTGTGAAAAGAAATGGTGGAAAACTCAATTTCACTCAAAGCAAAATCAGGAGTAGACTGTGGAATAGACCATCAATTTCTGAAATGCAAGTCCATCTGAAGCTGAAGAAAATAAAAACAAATCCATGAGAGCCAAAATATGACCATGAACACATCCCACTTGAATTTAGAGACCGTCTCACGAACAGATTTGATGCATTAGACACTAATGAACAAAGACCAGAAGAGCTGTGGGATGACATCAAGAACATCATATAGGAAGAAAGCAAAAGATCATTAAAAAGACGGAAGAGAAATGAAAGACCAAACTGATATGAGAAGAGAATCTGAAACTTTCTCTCAATCATATAGAAGCTTGATAAATGGAAGAAATGAAGCAAAAGAGCTGAACAGAAAATTTCAAAGGGCAGCTCCAGAAGACAAGCCAAGAATTACAAAATATGCAAAGAAGTGGAGTTAGAAAACCAAAGGGGAAGAACAGCCTCAGCACTTCTCAATAGAAAAACAACTTAAGTAATAATTCAAGTCTTGACTTGCAATATTGATAGATTCCATGGGGAAATTATTGAATGATACAGAAAGCATCAAAAAATGGAAGGTATATAAAAAGTTGCTGTACCAAAAAGCAAAGCTCAATATTCAACCATTTCAAGAAGAAGCATATGATTAAGAACCAGTGGTACTAAAAGAAGAAGTTCAAACTGCACTGAAGATATTTACAAAAAACAAGGCTCCAGGAATCCAAGTAACACAAATGGAAAATTTTCAACAAACCGATGCAGCACTGGAGGTGCTTGCTTATCTTCACCAAGAAATTTGGGAGACAGCTCCCTGGCCAAATGACTGGAAGAGATCCTTATTTATGCCCATTCCAAAGAGAAGTAATCCAAAGGAACACAGAAAGCATAGAAGAATATCCTTAATATCACATGCAAAGAAAATTTTGCTTAAGATAATTACAAAATGGCTGCAACAGTGCAATGACAGGAAACTTCTAGAAACTCAAGCCAGATTCAGAACAGGATGTGTGGCTAGGGATATAATTTCTGATATCAAATGGATCTTGGGTGAAAGCAGGAAATATCAGAAAGATATTTACTAATGCTTTATTGACTATGGGAAGATTTTCAACTATGTGGATGATGGCAAGCTATAGATAACATTGTGAAGAATGATAATTCCAGAACACTGCGTTGTGCTCATGAGGAACCTGTACCTAGACCAAGAAGCAGACATTAGAATAGAACAAGGGGGTACTAAATGGTTTAAAATTTAAAAGGTGTGTGCCAGTGCTGTATTCTTTCATCCTATTTATCCAATCTGTATGCTAAGCAAATAATACGAGAAGCTGGAGTATATGAATAAGAAAGTGGCATCAGGATTGAAGGAAGACTAATTAACAACCTGTGATATGCAGGTGCTACAAGCTTCGTTGCTGAATGTGAAGAGGACTTGAAATGCTTACTAATGAAGATCAAAACCCCCAACCATCAATGTGGATTACACCTCAATTTAAAAAAACAAAAACAAAAATCCTCACAACTGGGCCAATAAATTACATCGTGATAAATGGAGAAAAGATTGAAACTGTCAAAGACTTCATTTTGCTTGGATCAACACTCATAGAAGCAACAGTCAAGAAATGAGATGACATTGCTTTAGGCAAATCTGCTGTACAAGACCTTTTTAAAATGTTCAAAAGCAAAGCTATCAGTTTGATGGCAAAGATGCACCTGATCTAAGCACAGTATTTTCACTTGCTTTATATGCAACTGAAAGTTGGGCAATAAATAAAGAAGACCATAGTGGAATTGATGCAATTGAATTATGGTGTTGGAGAAGAATAGTGAAAGCACCATGAACTTCCAGAG
>NW_006408772.1:227621-234083 GCF_000296735.1 Chrysochloris asiatica | reverse complement strand
TTTTTTCATAATATGCATTTTCCATGAACTTTTTGAAGATGACTCATACTGAGCTGTTGACCTATAAAATTCTGACTTTTGCAACCACAACAAATTCCACCTACTGAGGAGTCTAAATCTATATAGAGACTTTTATACTTAAAGTTTAAGTAATATGAGATCAATAGAACAGTGTAAAGAAAGTACAGAAATCTCTGATGGAGATGCCTCATAGCAAACTGAAAACCTCAAAATATTGGGAACTTCTTAGCTCCAGTAAGCCAACTTTGTTGTAGATATTTCTACTTTTGCAAATATCCTTATGACAATGAATACTAAGTTTACAACTTAATGATTTCCATCTATATATTCTTATATCTATAGTGATTGTTTTTGTTGTTGTTAAGTGCCGTCAAGTTGGTTCCAACTCATAGCAACCCTGCATATGTTTTCAAGGAACATCTGGTAGATCTAAAGTGCAGACCTTGCAGTTAGCATTCCAGTGCTTATCCTACAGTGCCTCCCCAGCACTCCTCGGGAATAATAGGGATCCATATTTTTATTCAAAGATAATTTTTCTTTAGTTCTCTTTCTAAGACAAAGCATTATAAAATAATTGAGAATCTCTAAGCCATCAGTGAAAATATACATCACTAGTTTATTGCCAATGCACCAGGTTCCAGTTGTACTACCATCTTGATTCTTTTTTTGTGTTAATGATTTTGTCAGTGTCTCCATTTACATATATGCCAACAACAAAACTTACTTTTACAGTTAATATCATACATGACAAAGTAACATGGGAAGTCTTCAAGAAAAAACAAAATAATATAAGTTGAATACAAGAATAATAGGTAGTTTAGAACTAAACATCTCTACCTAAAGAGTGATGATTAAGAATGGTTATTAAAATTCTCTGGATAATTTTATGGCTTTTCAAAGTTATCTACCCCTTACCATATTCTAGACAATCTAGTCTCTAGGCTTAGCAGATGATGTAAAAGTTATGCTCAACAAATGAGCCAACGAAATACAACTTTAAGTAAAAAGATGTGTGGTCAATTTTTAGCAGGTATGAATATAAGGCTTAAATTTGGGTGCAAAAATCTAAGTAGTTTAGTACAAAAGGGTAAAATGTGCTTTAACATATAAAAAAGTAGCTAGAAATGTTTGCTGGAATGAGCTCATTATCAGTCAGTTGCATCTAGGTGTGGGCTACCCTATAAGGAAGGCAATCAAAGACTTATTTGTGCTTATTTATTAAGTAGTGAACCATTCACAGGGGTTTACCGCGTCTTTCACCACTCTGCCCCCATGAGGAACTGTAAATTTGAAAAGAGGCTTTAATTGAAATGGACAATTAAACTGAATCTCCACTGATATGCTTAAATGCCTCTTTCTAGAACTAAAACTGTTGTGGTTCAAGCAGATTTCACTCATAGTGACCCCATGTGAAAGAACAGAACTGACCCTAAAGGGTTTTCTTGGCAGTAATGTTTATAGAAATAGATCATCCAGTCTTTTTCACATGTAGCCACTGAGTGGATTTGAACTATCAACCTTTTTGTTACTGGTAAAGCACTTAATCGTGTGTGTCACCAGGATTCATAAGGTATTCATTAAGAAACAATTTGGTTGATAAACAAGTATCTATGGGCTGATTCTCCATCTTTACTTATCTGTAACAGATGGTGCTAGTTCAATTAGTTAAGGGTTTTAATTTTGATGTTGATGAGTTTTGACGGGAGACAATGTCCTAAAAAGAGAAAAGCAGACAGAGCCAGGCAGGCATGTGGCACAAGGCAAATAATTTACCCCACCTAGGTTTTATTTTCTGTGATTATAAAGAAACAACTATATTAATAGGTAATCTTTCTAATTCCTATAAACAATCCACTAGTTGTTCAATCCCACAATTTAGAAGTTACCCATACTTTACCATTTCTCACAGTACTACAATTGTCTTCTGACAGCTTTTTACCATATCCACTCTTGACCTCTAACAATCTATTCTCCAAAAAGATCCAGTGTGACTGTTTCAAAACTGTAAATGAGACTACTTTATTCCCAGACTTAAAATTATCCAGTGTATTTCCATACCAGTAGAATATAATCTATGCCTATCAGGCACTATAATCTAGTCCCTCCTCAATGAAATTGGTACCTCTCCCAATTCATTACCTACCATTCTTCCCTCTGTGTCCTGAATTTTTGTCCATTTGGTCTAAAGTCTTGAGAAGTTTGCCTGGTCACTTGTCTCTCAATCTTCTCATTGCTGACTCCTTATCAATCACGTCAGTCTAAATGTCAATTATTCAAAAGGACTTTCTCTAACCACCTAGTTATCGACTCTATCTGAATAATTCTCAGGACATCTTGCTGTTGTTAGGTGCCATCAAGTTGGTTCAGACTCATAGTGATTCTATGTACAACAGAAAAAGATACTGCTCAGTTCTGTGACACCTTCACAATCACTGCTAAGTCTACACTCATTGTTGCAACCATTATGTCAGTCCATCTTGTTGAGGGGCTTCATGTTTATCCCTGATCCTCTACTTTACCAGCATGATGCTCTTCTCCAGGGACTGGTCCTCTTTGATAGCATGTCCATAGTATGTGAGATGAAGTTTTGACATTTTCACTTCTACGGAGCATTCTGGCTGTTCTTTCAGAACAGATTTGTGCATTTTTCTTACATGCCATGTTGCCAACACCATGTACATCAATTCTTTTATGGTTTCTTTATTCATTGTCAAGCTCTCATATGCATATGAGGCAATTGAATATACCATAGCTTGGGTTAGGCACCTTTTAGTCCTCAAAGGGAAATCTTTGATCTTTAACATTTTTTAAATGTCTTTTGCAGCAGATTTTGCCAATGCAATAGGTCTTTGATTTCCTAACTTTGGTCTTTTCTTTCTTTTTAATGGCCTTTTACTTTCTTCATATATGATGTTCTTGATGCCATCCCACTAATTGTGTGGTCTTCAGTCATTAGTGTTCAATAAGTCAAATCCATTTTTGAGATGGTCTCTAGATCCATGTGGAATACACTCAAGGTCATATTTTGGCTCTTGTAGACTTGTTTCCATTTTTTTCAGCTTCAACTTAAACTTGCATACGAACAGTTGATTGTTTGTTTCAGTTGACCCCTGGTCTTGTTCTGACTGATACTGAGCTTTTCTTTTCCACAGATGTTGTGGATTTGATTCCTTTGTATCCATCTGGTTAGGTCCATGTATATAGTCACTGTTTATGTTGTTAGAAAAGAGTATTTGTAATGAACAAGTCATTGTTGTTGTTGTTGTTAGGTGCCATCGAGTCGGCACCAACTCATAGCGGCTTATGCACAGCTGAGCGAAACACTACCCGATCCTAGGCCAGCCTCACTATCATTGCCACACTTGAGTCCATCGATTATTCTTCCAAAATTCTATAATGTGATCTCCAGCATCATTTTTATTACCAAGACCATATTTTCCAAATACCAATCCTTCCTCTTTGATACTATTTTTTGCATTCCAGTCACGAGTTAATTATCAATGCATCTTTTTTGCATGGTTGATCAAGTTCTGTTCCAGAAGAATATAGAAATCTTCTATTTGTGAATAATAGTCATATTAACTGATGTTTCTTGTAGGTGCATTGACATTATTCTATCATTGTACTTCAAGATAAATGTTGAAATGTTCTTTTTGATGATAAATGTTATGCTATTCTTCTTCAGTTTGTCATTGCCAGCTTAGTAAACTTGATTATCCAATTCAAAATGGTCAATGCCAGTCCATTTCAGCTCACTAGTGCTGAGGATATCAATCTTTATGTGTTCTATTTCATTCCTACCAACTTCCAGTGTTTCTAGATTCATATTTGTATGTTCCACACTCTAATTATTAATGGATGTTTTCAGCTGTTTCTTCTTTTTCTGAGCTATACCACATCAGCAAATAGAGGTTCTAAAAGCTTTGCTCCTTATATGTCACTATGGTTGACTACTTTGAAGAGTAAGCTCTTCCCCAGTTGTATTTTGAGTGTCTTCCAAATGAAGGGTCTCATATTCTGGGGTTATATCCAACAATATCTCATTATTATTCATAAGGTTTACACTGTCTAATTTTTCAGAAGTGGACTACCTCTTCCTTCTTCCTTCTTCCTAGACTATCTTAGTCTGCAAGTTCCATTGAAACCTCTCCACTGTGGGTGACCTTGCTGGTATTTGAAATAACAGTGGGCTATCTTCAAAGCAGTACCCAAGCCACCACAGTACAACAGCACAAAACAGTTATTCAACAAATATTTGCTGAAGGGTTGCTGAATGTTTTGCTCATAATCTTTATTTCTGTCTGAAGTTATTTATGTATTTGTTAATTTGTTTACTCATTTTTTTTTTTTTTCCTTACTAGAATTTAATAATCCTATGATCAGGGACTTTATTTGTCTTGTTCATCACTTTATGCCAGGGACATCAAAAAATGCCCAGTTCATGGGTGTGTAAGATATATTTCATAAAGGGATGAATAGTATTTTATGGGCTGTCCAGCTATAAAATTCTAATATCATATATTGTATTTTAGTTCTAAAATGATGTTTCTATGTATTTTATCTTTTAAAACAGTAACAAGAGATTATATTTTAAAAAGTCAAATAAAATTATAATTGTAGCCAAATAGTCCAATTACTCTTTTCTTAGCCTAAATGTAATTAATGCAGTACAGCTCATATATTCTGTTGATTTCTAATCTTTTCTAGTAAAGCAAATCCACGTAAATGGACTGTTAGCTTTGGAACAACAATCAACCCTCCCTTAATGAAAAGAAATGTCAAAAGAATTATTGTCCATGAGAGATATCACTCCCCAGCCAAAGAATACGACATTGCTGTTGTACAGTTCTCTCCTAAAGTCACCTTTACTGATGACATACGCCGGATTTGTTTGCCAGAAGCCTCTGCATCCTTTCGACCAAATTCCACTGTCTATATCACAGGATTTGGTGCACTTTTCTATGGTGGTGAGTATATCTCTCTCAGAAAAGATCACAGAGTACTAACCCCTATAAAAAGCAGTGGTTTTATCTGCATCAAAATGATTTTGTCAGCCCTTTCCACCCAGGTTGGTTGGATTTTTCAGGGTTTTTCTTTTGCAAGTGACAAATATTTAACACAAAAATAAAATAAACCAAAACAACCAAACAGACCATAAAAAAGAGAGAGGGGAAAACAGACAAACTTGGGCCTCAAACTTTGACATCAAAAGCTCTCCTGCTTCAGACAAAGTACCCATATGATATCATCAGTCACTCAAAATAGCCCCAATGACTTCCCTTAGGTGTCTTCATTCTGAGGGAGTCCAGCATCACAAAGTGGCAAAAGGGGTCAACAGTAGTTCTAGGTTTATATCCTCCTCAGTAAATGGAGGGATGATATTGTCCTTCTCTCTACCAGGGTCTACATTAATCCCTGAAAGTGATGCTGATTTTGCATAGTTTGTGTTCAAAAATACTTGTATTGATGAGCTAACTTTAAAACTTGCTCCTATGCACATATTTCTTGGTGTGGCACTATAGGATCAGTCCTGGATTGCAAACCACAAGGATGATGGTTCAAACCCACCAGCTGCTCTTTGGAAGCCCTATAAAAGGTGGCTATGAGTTGTAATAGACTCTGTGGCAGTTGGCACCAACAACACAACGCACATATCAGGAAAAGTAAGCATGTTTGCCAGAAGCTTCTTGGTAGTTTGAAAGAATCATATAGAATGAAAAGAAGAAATCCCAAAAGGGTGAGCTTCAAGACAGATGTACAAGAATCAAATGTTCCCTCAGCAATCTATTCTTATATGATATATAAAATTCTTAATCTTATATAAAATCTATTCTTTTATGTTGATTTCTATGGAAATGCCAGCTATACTATCAGGTATGTTGTAATCTTCATGATCACCTTCACCCTAAGACTCTCCCCTACAACCTCCCCTCTCCTTACATGGTTGCTATAGCACTTAATAATCACCACTACCTGTGTTGTGATATGTCTCATGGACAATGGGTTGTTATTGTTAAATGCCTTGGAGTCAGTTCCAACTCATAATGACCCTATGCTCAACAGTGCCCAGTCCTGCACTACCCTTACAATTATTGTTACATTTGAGTCCATTGTTGCTGTCACAGTGTCAATCTATTTCATTGGGGTCTTCATCTTTTTTGTTGACCCTCCAGTTTACCAAGCATGATTCCTTCTCCAGTGTCTTGTCCCTCCTGATAACATGTTTCTCCATCTTCACTTCTAAGGAGTATTCTGGCTGCACTTCTTCCAAGATAGATTTGTTTGTTCTTCTGCAAGGCCATTAAAATCTGGCTGTAGTTTTAATATTTTTCTCTAGCCCCATAATTGAAATGTATGGATTTTTTTATGGTCTTCTTTATTCATTATCCAACTTTTACATGCATATGAGGTGATTAAAAATGCCCTGATATCACAGCAACA
>NW_006408772.1:213056-223006 GCF_000296735.1 Chrysochloris asiatica | reverse complement strand
AGAAGCTGGAGTATATGAATAAGAAAGTGGCATCAGGATTGAAGGAAGACTAATTAACAACCTGTGATATGCAGGTGCTACAAGCTTCGTTGCTGAATGTGAAGAGGACTTGAAATGCTTACTAATGAAGATCAAAACCCCCAACCATCAATGTGGATTACACCTCAATTTAAAAAAACAAAAACAAAAATCCTCACAACTGGGCCAATAAATTACATCGTGATAAATGGAGAAAAGATTGAAACTGTCAAAGACTTCATTTTGCTTGGATCAACACTCATAGAAGCAACAGTCAAGAAATGAGATGACATTGCTTTAGGCAAATCTGCTGTACAAGACCTTTTTAAAATGTTCAAAAGCAAAGCTATCAGTTTGATGGCAAAGATGCACCTGATCTAAGCACAGTATTTTCACTTGCTTTATATGCAACTGAAAGTTGGGCAATAAATAAAGAAGACCATAGTGGAATTGATGCAATTGAATTATGGTGTTGGAGAAGAATAGTGAAAGCACCATGAACTTCCAGAGAACAAACAAATACACTTAGAAGCAAGGACAGCAAGATGTTGATGGAGGGACCAAGTCCCTGGAGAAGGACATCATGCTTTGTAAAGTGAATGGTTAGCAAAAAAAAAAAAAAAAAAAGGAAGACCCCTATGAGAAGGACTGGCACAGTGCTAACAGCAGTGGGCTCAAGCATAACAATAATTGTGAGGATGGTGAAGAACCCGAAACTTTTTTATTTTGTTGGGCATAGGATCAGAGCCAACTCGGCAGCATTTATCAACAACAACAGTTAAGAAATTAAAATAAACTTTCACCAGTGTTACTGGAATTTTCTCTGGATGTTCCAAGTGATCTTATTCCATATTATACAATCTTAGATACTTTTTGCTTTCTTTAGGGTCATATTACCAGTCACATTTACTATGATCCACAGCAGATGAATCCCTGGGGTGACTGAGTAAAGCTGCAAATGTGACACTGCAATGTCTGCATTGTTATTGATAGGTCTGTAAAGACAGGCTTAACATTCTCAGTTTCATACTGATGGAAAGGGCATCTCAAATACCCTTTGGTTTTGGGGGGGAAATGATTTTCTAACAAGAGTTTGAGGTTAGCTCAGAAATATACCTGCCATAATATTTTGTGAGAAACAACAGAATGTAATTGACATTAAGGAACACTCCATCCAACAACAGGATATATACTTTTCACATACCCATGGAGCATTCAGCTAGACAATACCCAGGTCTATAAAATACACCTCAACAAATTTAGAAGACTATGTTCTCCAACCATAAGGAATCACATTATAAATCAATAGCAGAAAAACCAGAATTTTTCCAAATGCTTGGAAATTAAACAACACACTGCTAAATCTGTAATTCAAAGAAGTCCCTAAGAAGAAAAAATGAAATATGTAGAACTTAATGAAAATAAAAAAGGCTAAATATTGATATAGTAAGATGGAGCTAAAACAGAAAAAAAAGAAAAACACACAGCAATAAGTGTAACACTGGAAAAGAAATCTTAAGTCAATAACCTCAGGTCCTACTGCAATAAGTTGAAAAATAGCAAAACTAAACTCAAAGCAAGCAAAATGAAAGAAATTATAAAGATAACCATGGAAATGAATTAACGAAAAAAAAAAAAAAACAGAGAAAATTAATCAAATATAAAACAGGTTCATGGAAAATATCAATAGTGAGAAAATCTATTCAGCATTCCGTTGCTGCTGCTGTTATTGTTAAGTACATTCCAGTCTGTTCCAACTCATAGTAACCCTATATAGGGTTTCCAGGAAACAACTGGTGGGTTTGAACTGACAACCTTGTGGTTAGCAGTTCAGCACTTTTCCTGCAACACCATTCCAGCATCCTAATATTAGTTTAGAAACTGTTCAGGGATATCCAGAATTTACAGATTATACTTTTTATAACCTGAAATAAACTTTACCAAGTGTTTTCTGAAAAAAGTAACACTGTCATCTGTAATATGTAAATTGTTGCTTTCACATTACCCTTCCCAGCACTGGACACAAAGAGGTTTTAATTGATACTCTAATAGTCAATATTATTCAAAGGAACTGAATGACTTGAACATTTCCTTATAGTATTTCTGAGCACATATTTAGAAGTGTTAGCAAACACCTCTCCGGAAAAATATCTTGAACTAGTAGTCTCAAGAAATTGGTATCTGTACTATTGTTCTATTTCTGTGTAACAAATGGCCACAAATTTAGCAGCTTCACATATTTATTACCTCACTGTCCCTGTGTGTAAACAGTAAGGACATGGTTTAGCTGGCTACTCTTCTCAGAGCCTCACCAAGTCGAATCAAGATGTTGGCTGATGTTAGGATCTCATCTGATTTTTGGGGTCCTCTGTCAAGCTCGATGGTTTTTGGTAGAATACAGTTTCTTGCAACTTTAGGATGCAAGAGGACTTGCTTCTTCAGTGCTATTAGTAATATGTCTCTGAACTCAAAGAAGGTATAAGTAAGCCCTTTTTTAAAATCAAGTTGTTGTTGTTAGTCTGTTCTGGCTCATAGCCAACCTTCTATAAGGTTTCCAAGGAGCAGCTAGTGAGTTTGAACCATTGAGCTTGTGGTTCAGAGCTTTTCCACACCAGAATTCCAAAGTCATATTAGTTGTTATTGGTAAGTGCCATTGAGTCCGACCTTAATTGTATCTGAAAAATCTCATCATTGCCACGTAACATAACCTATTCATGGAGTTAACAGTCATCATATTCATAGATCCTAAGGAGCTCTGGTAGCGTATTGGTTACGAATCGGGCTGCGAACCTTAAGGTCAGCGGTTCGAAACTACCAGCCGCTCCGCGGGAGAAAGATGAGGCTTTCTACTCCCGTAAAGATTTACACCCTCGGAAACCCTGTACAGGGTCGCTATGGGTCGGACCCGACTCGATGGCACTTAACAACAACAACAACAACCCATATTAGAGCCCTGGTATGTCACTGCTTGTTAATGCACTGGAATGCAAGGTTAGTTTGAACTGCAAGGTGGGTGGTTCAACTCACCAGCCGCTCCCCAGAAACCCTATACAGCATCACTGTGAGTCAGAACCAACTCAATGGCACTTAACAACAATCAGAACTTTGGGGACCACCATAGAACTCTCTTACCATAGTGTCACCATTCCCCCATCATTTTAACATTGTAGTTTGGTATAAAGAAACAATACTCATGTTATTCTGAGTTTTCCATTCTAGGCAATTTTGTGCCTACTATATTATCAGTTTCTAGACTAAGAAATTAGAGTCCTGGTGTTGCGCTGTAGGAAAAGCACTAGACTGCTAACTGCAAGGTAGGTGGTTCAAGCCCACCAGTCAGTGCTTGGAAACCCTATACAGGGTGCTTTGAGTCAGAAAGGTCTTGACAGCACTTAACAACAGTGTGAGAAATTAGTTTACATTCTGGCACTCCAAATTTACAATACAAAAAAGTACGGTTCATTGTATTTAAATGAAATTATGTATGTAAATGCTCTTTTCAACCCAAGGAAGAAAAGTAAATAAGTATTCACAGTTTCTGAGAGCAATATGGAATAAACAAATAAAAAAACTTACAAAAGAAAGAAAGGAATGCCTTCCTAAATAAAATGAACCAACTGCTTTACAGTAAATGTACAAAGGTTTTTCAGGAAATAAAAGATCAAATTATGTTCTTATTATTAGAAAGTGTTTATAAAAATGTGGAAAGAACAGTAATTGTTATTTTTAATTTGCCATATTTAACCAGTATTTTCATTTCTAGAGACTGCTTATATTAGCCTCACCTGGTGTGGCACTGTGGGTTAATGCACAGGATTACAAAGTCAGTTTGAACCACAAGGTTGGCAGTTCAAGCTCACCAGCTGCTCCTCAGAAACCCTGTACAGGGTCACTATCGGTCAGCACCGACTCGACAGCACTTAACTTCTACTACTACTATGTATTGACAATTTTAATATGAAAAATAATTAGATGATGATTGCAGATACTAAAATTAATTCTTTTTTCCTTTAGGGGAATCCCAAAATGATCTTCGAGAAGCCAAACTGAAAATCATAAGTGATAATGTATGCAAACAACCACATGTGTATGGCAGTGATATAAAATCTGGAATGCTTTGCGCTGGGTATTTGGAAGGAATTTATGATGCCTGCAGGGTATGTTTTAAAGAAAATATTTTGATATTATAAACTCAAAAAACTATCTGGTTCGTATAGTCTATGTTCTTCATATTAGTCCAAACTACAGCTATGTCAATGCGAAAAGTTCTAAATGCAAGTTTCACAATGCAAACTTTTTTTATGTTTTATGAATTAAAACTAATTAAGAAAAGGGTACCTTGGATGATATCAAGCAAACTAACAGAACTAAAATATCTTAATAGCCAGCATCTTAAAGTTTAAATAGGCAAGTCTTTTTCCTCAAGGCCTTATAGTCTAGCAAGGAAACAATCACACACAATGAACTGAGAAAATGTTATAAATTATATAATCTAGATTATATCATTTGTTTCTTGTTTGAAGAGATCAAATTTAGAACCACTTTCAACAAGCTGGTATTTAAATGAAATTTTCAAGGATAAACCTTTTAACTTATCATAGAAAAATAAAATCATATTTTAGAAAAAAGAAAAAGCATAGTCAAAATTATGAAACTATAGTTAATATTTGAGAGAACTTTAAGTACTCTGTTGTGTCAAAAGCATAAGACACACAGGAGGTGAAAGAGCTGAGACGGTCAGTTAGATAATGCTGTGAATATGTTAGTGTCCTTCCCAATGTCCATATCTGTATTTCCTGGGGAAAATACAGATAAATATAAAGAGTGTACTTTTCTGACCACACTTGTTGTTTCTTTGTTTTTTTTTTTTCAAGTAAAGAAAATTCCTTGTAGTATTTCTGAACTTCACATATGTTTCCTGAGCACTTTTGTAAAATATACATAGTTCACATACAATGAACTAAGAGAAACTTATAAATTATTTAATCGAGAGATAATATTTCTTCCTTGAGGAGAATTTTATTCTAATTCCACCCATTTCCCACTAACATCCTTTTCCTTTTCCAAGATCCCATCCAGATTTCCATCCCATTGATTATCAGGTCTCCTGTGTCTCCTCCAATCTAGGGCAGTTGTTTAGTCTTTCTCTGTCTTTTAGGACCTTAATGCTTTTAAAGAGTACTGGTTAGTTATTTTGTAGTGTGTTCCTCAATTTAGATATTTCTATTGCTTTCTTATGACTTGTTAGATACTTACTTTGTAACATGAAATATTTGAAAACTCAAATGAGGTGATTCTAACTGAAAAATGATGGAAATGTCTATGATAACAGGTGACAGAAAGCCCTGCCCAAACTTCCACAAATTGTATAACATGAGTAACTAATATCAGAAAAGGAGCATGGAGTTTTGTAGCAAACAGATTGCACAAGACCAGGAGATTCTGGTACACATCCAGCTTTAGTTGCCAAGAATATGTAAGGAGGCAGCTAGAATTCAGGAATTTCAGCAAAAGTTTGATGCCATGACAGATATAAAAGTTGCCAGCAGTAGTATTGCCACATAGAAATTAAATAAGCCACAGAGATACTAAATAAGCCACAGGAAGGAATGGCAGTCATAAAGAGGCTTCACCATGGATGGGGGATCATGGATAAGATTCCTGGCCCATGACTGTACAGGCAAGTAATAAGCTGAAGTTCAAGTCATAGCCCTCATATGTCTGTAAGTCTGTCATACTGTAGTGGCTTTCATATTTCTGTAATGCTGGAAGATATGCCACTGGTGTTTCAAACATCAATTGTTTATAAGCAATCTTAGGAGAATCTAAAGAAAATTAAAACAAGTTTGCATGAGCCAAAATATGACCTTAAGTATATTCCATCTGGAGTCCTGGTGTGGCACTATGGGTTAATGTGCCAGGCTGTAAAGTCATTTGAATTGCAAGGTTTGTGGTTCAAGCTCACCAGCTGCTCGTTCCCAATGTCCATGCTCCTCCGAAACCCTATATCAGGTCTCTATGGGTTGGAATCAACTCGATGGCACTTAACAACAACCAATATTCCATCTGAATGTAGACAGCATTTCAAGAACATATTTGAAGTACTGAACACAAATGACCCAGCACCAGATGACATCCAGGGAATCACACATGAAGAAAAGAAAGAAAAAATAAAAGTCAACGACAGAAGACACTCTGAAATTTGCTCTTGAACATAGAAGAGCTAAACAGAATGGAAGAAACAATGAAGTAAAAGAACTGTGCAGAAATTTCAAAGAAAAGCTGGAGAAGACAAAGTCTTATAAGAAATATGCCAAGAACTGGAGTTTGTTATTGTTGTCGTTAGGTGTCCTTTAGTGGGTTCCCAGTCATAACAGTGTGACAACAGAAGAAAATACTGCCTAGTCTGGCACCAACCTCAAAGTTGCTGCTATGCTTGAGCCCAATGTTGCTGCCATTGTGCCAGTCTATCTCATTGGGCGTCTTCCTCTTTTTCATTGATCCTCCACTTTACCAAGCATGATGTCCTTCCCCTCTTCTGAACCTGGCTTGAATTTCTGTCCATTCCCTGTCAATATACTGTTGCAGCCATTTTTAAATTACCTTCAAAAATTTAATTACATGTGATATGAATGATTTTGTTCAATGATTTCCTCATTCCTGTAGGTCACCTTTCTTTGGAATGGGCACAAATAAGGATCCCTTTCAATTGGTGTATCAGTTTATTGAAAGATTTCAAGTGGTATTCTGTCAATCCTGGAGCCTTCCATCTTCATTTGAAGCTTTCTATGTTGTTCAATATTTTGCCCAAAGAATCCTTCAATATTGCAAGTCAAGGCTTGAAAATTTTTGTAGGTTCTTTCAGCTTGAGAAATGCTGAGTGTTTCTTTCCTTTTAGATTTCTAACTCCAGGTCTTTGCAACTTCACTATCATACTTTGTCTTCTTAAGCTACCTACTAATTTTTTCTATTTAGCTATTTTACTTCCTCATTTCTTCCATTTGTTTTAGCTTTTCTATGCTCCAGAGCATTGCCTTTGTAGTCCCCCCAATTTAGGTAGACAATGTGCAAGTTAAGGCTGTCATCTTTGTTCTTCATCAATAAATACTATAATCCTTCTTCATTTTCAGCAAGAAAGATTGTATCATCTGCATATCACAGGTTGTTAATGACTTTTCCTAAAATCCTGATGCCATGCTCTTTTTCATATAACCCAGCTTCTCAGACTATGTGCTCAACATACAGACTGAATAAGTATAATGAAAGAATACAACCCTGGCACATATCTTTCTAATTTTAAACAATTCAGTTATCCTATTAGAGCAGCTCCCTCTTGGTCTATATACAGATTCTTCATGAGCACAATTCCAGAATATTCATTCACTACAATGTTGTCCATAGTTTGTCATGAGCCACATAATCTAAAGCCTTTGTATAATCAATAAAACAAAGGTAAACATCTTTCTTGTATTCTCTGCTTTCATTCACAATCCATCTGATGTCAGCAATGATATCCCTTGTTCCACATCCTCATCTGAATCCAGTTTGAACCTCTGGCAGTTCCCTTTCAATGTACTGTTACAGCTATTTTTGTATTATCTTTAGCAAAATTTTACTTGCATGCAATAGCAATGATATTGTTAGATGATTTCTGCATTCCATTGGGTCACCTCTCTTTAGAATGGTCACAAACATGGATCTCTTTCAATCAATTGAACAGGTAGCTGTCTTTCAAATTTCTTGGCTTGGAGGCACTCACTTCTTAGATGAGTGAGTGCCTCCAGTGCCACATCAGTTTGCTGAAAGACACACCTTGGACTTCTTCCTTCTAAATTATTGGCTCTTGATCATATAGTTCCTCTTGAAAGGGTTGAACATTGGCCATTTCTTTTTTGGTACAGGGACTCTGCATATTCTTCCCATCTTCTTCTGGTGCTTTCTGAATCCTTCAATATTTCAAATTGAGGCTTGAATTTTTTTCTTCTGTTTTCTCAGCTTGAGAAATGCTGAGTGTGTTCTTCCCTTTTGGTTTTCTAACTTCAGGTCATGGCACATTTGTCTTCTTTGTAGGCATATAGATATTATCCTATCAAAGACAGTGTTATACCTTAAAATAGATCTTGAAATGTTCTTTTTGAGGATGAATACTACACTATTTCTCTTGAATTTGTCATACCCATCATAATAAACCATATAATTATCAGATTCAACATGGCCAATACCTGTCCATTTTAGCTCACTAGTGCCTATAGTACTGATCCATTTGGTCTTTGACAACTTCCAATTTTCCTACATTCATAATTTGTGCTTCCACATTCTGATTATTAATGAATGTTTGCAGTTGTTTCTCCTCATTTTGAGTTTTGCCCTATCAGCAGATGAAGGTCCTGAAAATTTTAATCTGTTTGCATCATCTCTACTTTGAGGAGAAAGCTCTTCCCCAGTCATATTTTGGGTGCCCTTCAACTGGAAGGGCTCATCTTCCAACTGTTTATAATGGTTTCATCTTCTGGCACTATACTTGACAATGTTCAGCTGCTATTCATAAGATTTTCAGTCGCTAAATGTTCATTAGTCCATTTCTCCTTATTCCTACTCTATCTTTGTCTGGAGGCTCTGCTGAAACCTGTTGACCATGGAAGACCCTGCTGGGATTTAAAATACTGCTGGTGTAGCTTCCAGCATCATGGTAGCATGTAAATCACCACAATACAACAAGCTGAAAGACAAGTAGTGAAGACCTGGAGTTAGAATGTCAAAAATGAAGAACACACTCAGCATTATTCTCAAGAGGAAAGAACTGGAGAAAAAATTCAAACCTCAAATTGCAATTTTGAAGGATTCACTGGCAATTATCCACACCACCAACAACAACAATGGGCAAATATTGAACAATATCGGAAGAATTAAAAGAAAAGAGAAAGACTACACAACATCACTGTACCTAAAAAGACTTGGTCATCTTTCAACATTTCAGGAGGTAGCACGCTATCAAAAACAGATGGTATTGAAGAAGAAATCCCTGTTGCAATGAAGTCACTAGCAAAAAACAAGGTTCCAGAAATTGACAGATATCAATTAAAATGTTTCAATACACTGATGTAACTCTGAAGGCACTCACTAGACTACGCCAAGATATTTGTAAAACCTGACCAATTGACTGGAAGAGATCCATATTTGTGCCCATTCTGAAGAAAGGTGGACCAATGGAATATGGAAATCATGTAACAATATCATTAATATCACATGCAAGTAAAATTTTGCATAATAAAATTCAAAAATAGTTGCAGCATTACATCAACAGAGAGCTGCTAGAAATTCAAGCTGGATTCAGAAAAGGACATGGAACCAGGGATATCATTGCTGACATCAGATGGATCTTGACTGAAAGCAGAAAAACACCAGAAGGGTATTCATTTGTGTTTTATTGATTATACAAAGGCATTCAACTGTGCAGATCATAACAAATTATGGATAACATTGAGAAGACTGGGAATTCCGAATACTTAACTCTGCTCATGTGGAATCTGTACATAGACCAAGAAGCAATCATTCAAAGAGAACAAGGGATTTGGCAACATAAAAATAAGAGAATAAACTCAGGAGGTCCAACATCAGATGAATAGGAACTCTGAAAACAAAAGATTTAGAGAAAATCATTTAAAAAAATAATAAAAGAACATTCTTAGTTCAGAAGTACATGTACCTTCTATTGAAAGGGCTCAATTAGTGCTGGACACAATAAATTGCTTTTTTTTTTCTTTCTTTTTTTTTTTTAATTTAAGGTTTTTATTGTGGATTGAGTGAATGAAAGTTTACAGGGCACATCATCAGTTTCACATTCAACAATTCACATAACTTGTTTCATTACATTGATTATAATCCCCTCCATATACCATCAGTTAAAAGTATTTCTCTTTATCCACTTTAGC
>NW_006408772.1:197517-207571 GCF_000296735.1 Chrysochloris asiatica | reverse complement strand
AAAAAAAAAAAGTAGTCAGAACTGGTAGAGCTTGGTAGATCTTTTGGATCATTTAACAATTGCCACAGTCCCACAAATGAGGGACTGTTGTTGTGAAATGCTGTCGAATCAGTTCCGACCCATAGCGACCCTGTATAGGGTTTTCGAGGAGCAGCTGGTGAGCTTGAACCGCCAAACTTGCAGTTCAAATGGCTTTGCCGTCTGGCGCATTAACCCACAGTGCCACAGCAGAACTCCAAATGAGGGACTAGGGGGAAGAAAACCTGCTATTAATTTTAGGAAATCCAGGTTTGCACATGAAAGGTAATATAATCAAAATATTACTTGACCCATCAGCGGGCACTGTTTCAAAAGTGATATTAATGTAAACACTGAATTTTAATTTAATGAAAATATTATCAATGAAAGAATGTGGTAAAGGAAATCTACAAGGACGTGAAGCCTCTTTATAATTTTTTAATCCATGTTTCAATTAAGTATTGTACAATTGATCATATTAGCATATATTGTTTACTAATAAATATGTGGGTAATCAGAATATCTTAAATAACAAGCTTTATATTTAGCTAATTTTCTTTCTTTTTTAATTATCAGGGTGATTCTGGAGGACCTTTAGTTGCAAAGGATCTTAAAGACACCTGGTATCTCCTTGGAATTGTGAGCTGGGGAGATAACTGCGGACAAAAGAACAAGCCTGGAGTCTACACAAAAGTGACATATTACCGAAAGTGGATTGCTTCAAAAACGGGTCTCTAATTTGCCATACTAGTGAAACAATGAGAGCTGTATGCAGGTCATGCATGTATAGGAATTTGAGTATTTGGTGGGTATAGTGCAATAAAACAAGATTAAATGAATGGATTTAGCAATACAAGACACATGGCATCATTTATTTTTAAAGCACTTCAACCAATCCATTACCCATGCTCAATGTTTAAGGGTTTTCATATGTGAAATGAGTCAGTTTAGCCTGACTTGAAAATGCAGAACTACTGTGTCCTTCATATCATGTATGTTGGAGTATAAGTAAGGAGTCAAACAAATTGTGTAAGAATAACCAGTGAAATTTTTAGTGTTTTTGTCAAGTGTCAAGTGAGAAATTGTTTCTTTTTTTTATTTTTGCAAAGTATTCAGGAATTTATAAATTTCTTATAATTTCTCCAGAACTCTAAAGTACATTTTTTTTTCCTTTTGGAAAATTTCCATTTGGAAAACCTCTGGTTTTTCCAAAGATATTTCTTCCACCATAAGAAACAAATTTGCTACTTCTAAACTCACTTGAGAGTCTTGGTGTAGCTCTATAGGATGAGCATTGGACAGTTACCCACAAGGTTAGCAGTTCAAATCCACCAGCCACTCCCAGGAAACCCTATGCAGACTCACTATAAGTTGGAACCAAGTTGATAGCAGTTAATAACAACAACAAAATTCACTTAGGAGTCCCAGTGTGACACTGTAGGATAAGCACTGGACTGTTAGCCACAAGGTTGGTGGTTCAAACCCACCAGTCACTCCTGAAAGCCACATACAGGATCACAAAGTGTTGGAAATAACTCAATGGTATTTAACAACAAGTTCACTTAAGGAACACTCATCTAGCAAAACATCCAGTGATAAATCAAGCCAGAGATCTTCCTACCTTTTTCAGTTATTATACATCCTTTTTTTGGGGGGGTGATTTTCAACACATACATACATACGAGGGGGTTTTTAAGAGTTTGTGGGAATTTTTCGCTTTTAATTCAATTTTTTCATTAACTTTTTGATGCTTCTCATGCATGTCCTACCATACACCGAGAGAAAGCATGATTGGTGAATGAGTGTGTATAACAAATTAATCAAAATTAACTATTACCTTATTTTTTAGAAAAAAAATTGAGAAGGTGATAGTACTTCTTGAGCAATACCAAACCAGGGAGACAAGAATGGCATTTTATAGATGTATTTGTGTGTTTAGACCACGAGGGGGAAATTTCATAAATTCTTATTGTAAGGTGAAATGCCTAGAAGGAGACCTGGTGATGCAGTGGTTAACTGCAGGCAGTTTAACTACTAGGTCAGGGGTTCAAACCTACCAGCTGCTCAACAGAAGAAAATGAAGCTATGTGTTTCCATTAAAGATTTATAGTCTCAGGAACCCTAATGAGTAGTTCTGCTGTCATATAGAGTCAGAATTGACTAAGTGACAGTTTAAGTATCTAGCTGAAAACCAACCACTTTTATTCCCTTGTAATGAATAGTCAAATACTCCTTAAAGCTTATATTAGTAGCCTATTCAAGTCATGAAAACCTCCTTTAAGTGTTTTCATTAAAAAAAAAAAAAAAAAAAGAAAGAAAGAAAGAGATTCTGAGCATTTTTTTCTGGGAACACAAAATGCACTGAGCAAAGTGATCACAAAGAAGAAGCGTACCATGTAAATAAAGTGAAGTCATTAAGAAGAATCAGTCTCATAAAGCTCATGACACAATTAAATGAAAACTTTGTGGAGGCTGTCCCTCTTCTTGATTTGTTGTTGTTGTTGTTGTTAGATGCCATCGAGTCGGCACCAATTCATGGCGACCCTATGCACAACAGAACGAAACAGTCCTGGGCCAACCTCACAACTGTTGCCACGCTTGAGCCAATTGATGCCGCCACTTTGCCAATCCATCTTTTTGGAAAATTTTTATATACATGTGATATTAATGATATTGTCCAATGATTTCGCCAAAATGTCGAGTAACCTGGTAGCTGTCATGATCTACAAAATTCAGAGTCTTTGCTTTGTCAATAAAGCACAGGTGAACATCTTTCTGATATTATCTGTTTTAAGCCAATATCCATCTGACCTCAGCAATGATATCCCTTGTATCATGCCCTCCTCTGAATCTGGCTTGAACCTCTGGAAGTTCTATCAATGTATGGTTGCAATCATTTTTGTATTACCTTTAGTAAAATTTTACTCACATGGGATAGCAATGATATTGTCTGGTGATTTCTGCAGTCCATTGGGTCACCTGTCTTTGAAATGAGCACAAATACAGATCTCTTCCAGTCAGTTGGCTAGGTAGTTGCCTTCAAATTTCCTGGCATAGATGAGTGAGTGCCTCCAGTGCTTAATCAGTTTTTTTAAAAGATTTGAATTTGTATTTCAGCTATTCCGTTACCTTGTTCCTTGCCAATACCTATAATGCATCTTGGACTTCTTCCTTTAGAATCATTGGCTCATAATCACTTGTAACCTCTTGAAATGGTTGAACATCGATCACTTATTTTTGGTACAATGACTTTATGTATTTCTTCCAACTTCTTCAGATGCTTTATGCATAAGTCAGCATTTTGCCCATGGCAGTGGTGGTAGTGGTGGTTATGTGCCATGGAGTCAGTTCTGACTCATAGCAACCCTGACCAGGGTTTCCGAGGCTTCCAAGGCTATAAATCTTTACGGGAGCAGAAAGCCTCATCATTCTCCCTTGGAACAGCTGGTAATTTCGAACTGCTGACTTTAAGGTTCACAGCCCAATTCGTAGCTTCTTAGAACCCTTCAATGCAAGTCAAGGTTTAAATGTTTTTTTCAGTTTCCTCAGCTTGAGAAATGCTGAGCTGGTTCTTTCCTTTTGCTTTTCTAACTCCAAGTCTGCACATTTCATTATAATATCTGACTTTGCTTTCGCTGACTGCCTTTTGAAATTTTCTATTCAGTTCTTGTGCCTCTTCACTTCTTCCATTTCCTTTGGCGTCTCTATGCTGGAGAGCAAGTTTGAGAGTCTCTTCTGACATCCATTTTGGTCTTTTTCCTTCTTTCTTGTCTTCTTAATGACCTTTAGCTTTCTTCTTGTATGATGTTCTTGATGTCATCCCACAATTCTGGTCTTTGGTCTGTAGTAGCTAATGCATCCAATCTGTTCTTCAAATGATCTCTAACTTCAGTGGGATACATTTAAGGTAATATTTTGGCTCTAGCGGACTTAATTCTCTTAAGCTTCAGTCTGAACTTGCATATGAGCAATTGTTCAGTTCCACAGCTGCTGGCCTTGTGTTGGCTGTTGATATGGAACTTTTCCACTTTTTCCACAGACGTAGTCAATTTGATTTCTGTGTATTTCATCAAATGAGGTCCATGTACATATTCGTCTTTTGTGTTGTTTAAAAAAGGTATTTGCAGTCAAGAAATCATTTGTCTTTCAAAATTCTATCAAGCAATCTCCAGATTATTTCTATCACCAAGGCCATATTTTCCAACTACTGATACTTCCTTTTTGTTTCCAACCTTTGCATCCCAATTGGCAGTAATTATCAATACATCTTGATTGCTTGTTTGATCAACTTCATACTGAAGAAGTTGATAGAATTCTTCATTTTATCATCACTTGCTTGATTCATTGGTGCATAAATTTGAATAATACTGGTACTAACGGGTCTTCCTTGTAAACGTATGGATATTATCCTATCACAGACAGCATTGTATGTCAAGGCAGATATGGAAACATTCTTTTTGATGATAAATGAGATGCCATTCCTCTTTAATTTGTCATTCAGAGCATAGTAAAGCATGTGATTATCAGATTCAAAATACCAGTCCTTTTCAGTTCACTAATGCTCAGAATGGAGTCCTGGTATGGCATTGTGGGTTAATGTACTGAACTTCAAGGTCACTTTGAACCACAAGGTCAGCAGTTCAAGCTCACCATCCACTCCTTGGAAACCCTATACAGGGTCACTATGAGCCAGAACCAACTCGACAGCACTTAACAACAACAACAATGACTAAGATATCGATGTTTATGTGTTTCATTTCATTTTTGACCATTTCCAATTTTCCTAGATTCATAGTTTGTACATTCCATGTTCCGATTATTAATGGATATTTACAGATGTTTCTCTTCATTTTGAGTTGTGCCCCATCAGCTAATGAAGGTCCTGAGGGCTTTACTCCATTCACGTCATCACAGTCAACTCTATTTTGAGGAGGCAGCTCATCCCCAGACCCATTTTGAGTGCCTTCCAACCTGAGGGGCTTGTCTTCAGTCACTATAACTGACAATATTCTGGTGCCCTTCATCATGTTTCAGTATTCAATATTCTGGTGCTGACAGTGTTCCACTGTTTTACATAAGGTTTTCAGTGACTAAATATTTGCAAGTACCCCATCTCTTCTTCTTCTTAGTCTGTCTTCATCTGGAAGGTCAGCTGAAACCTGTTCACCATAGGTGATCCTGCTGGTATTTAAAATACCTGTGGCATAGCTTTCAGAATCACAGAAACATGTAAGCTACCTTTACCTTGGCATGGTGCTGTAGGGTAAGCACTGTACCCCTAACTGCAAGGTTAGCTGTTCAAGTCCACCAGATACTCTTCAGAAATCCTATACAGTGTCACTATGAGTTGAAACAATTTAACAACAGGTGATATTATGCAGCATGCCAGAGCACTGAAAAATTCCTACATAAATTGATCAATATTTTGCCTGGAATACAAGGATCAACGGATATGTAGTGTGAAACTGTATGCTAATACAATGGTCCACAAGGTCAGTTTGAACCGCAAGGTCAGTTGTTCAAATCCACCAGCCACTCCTTGGAAACCCTATACAGGGTCACTATGAGTTGAACCAACTCAATAGTAATTAGCAATAGCAACAACATAAGGATCAAAGGTGCCCTGGTGGCACAGTGGTTAAGCGAAAGATTTGCTAACCAAAAGATCAACTCTTCGAGCTCACCAGCTGCCATGAATCAGGAAAAACTCAACAGCAATGGGTTGGTTTTGGTATCATGATCAACAAGGGTAGCATTATGGCACAATAAAAAGTACTGAGGTAAATATCTCCATTCATCACCCTTGTCTTGGTAGAATAGAGCTACTCTGCATTTTGTGACTTTCATGGACATCTCAGGAAGCTCTCACATTTATTTAGACACTATCATCCATAATCATTTTTCTGATACCCTTGAGAGATCATCTATTCTAGTTAGATTCTGTGAGCAAGATGACTTGAAATTCTCAAATTAGGAGAATTTTCTAAGAAAAACTTTCCTTTTTCAATGGCTGGTAACCTTGTTTTTCAGAACTGAAGGATTTGCTGAAAAGTTTTAACATTCTACTACCAGTGATACCAGTCATACTTCAGACTTACTGTCAAGATGGACCAGTCCCTGGAGAAGGACATCATGCTTGGTAGCATGGAGGGTCATCAAAAAAGAGGGAGACTCCAAATGAGATGGGTTGACACTGTGTCAGCAACAATAGGCTCAAGGGAACAACGATTATGAGGATGACGCAGGACCAGGCAGCATGTTGTTTTGTTGTGCATAGGGTTGCCATAAGTTGGAACCAACCTAACAAGTACAACAACCTAACCAGTGAAATTAACAAACCAAAAGAAATGGTGATGGCAGCTATCATTATCCAGACCCTGGAAGTATAAGCATATGGTTCCATGTTGGTAGTCCTCCTCAGAGTAATACCTCCAAATCTTAAATTTATGCTTGGCACTGAATCAATGAGGATTTTTCATCTTTGTTTGAATCCTTTCCTTGGAATAAGTCTGTTCCTAATATTAGAGAATTTATTTTAATGATGTAATATTACTTTAGGGGAAGAGAGTAGAAGTGCATTCTGGTATGTCACACTGGTTGTCCTGGCTTCCATTTCAGGAAGATAAAAAAGAAGCTGTTTACACTTTTTAATTATCTCTGTGACCTAATTAAAAATAATCATCCAATCATCCTTGGCCCAAACAATACCAATCTGCCCAATATATTTTAAATCATTGCAGAGAAATACATGTGCCAAACACCTGGCTAATGTAGTACATCAAATACATACTTGTGGTGGGTTATGCACTGGAAGTATAGGTCAGTTCAGTCCTGAACAACAGAACTCCTGAACTCTGCTTGAAAGGCCTTAATATCACCCACCAGCAAATGAACTCCAAATAAACATTTACCTTGGAGTAAAAAGGAAGTACAGTTACATTTAGGGTTCCAGACAAACTTCCTTGCCATGTGAAGATTTTTAAATAGCCAAGACAGAAAATGTGAAATGAACCACAGAGGGATCTTTGATGTCCTTGATCAGGCTTCAGAGTTTCCACTTTTAAACTGCTGTCAATTATCAGGCTGAGATCATTCCGGATTCTTAACAAAGCTCTTCTTGAAACTCTCCTGTAAGTGGTCACATAATCTAGTCCCATCATATACAACAGTATAGCGATCCAGCACCAGTTTTTAACTGTACTTCCTACACTCAAGTCCTCTGCATTACCAGGAGTTTGGATGAGGAACTGAGAAACTGAATGGAGCACTGGGAAGCTATTTCTAAGTCAGAAGTCATGCTCACAGCTTGTCCACAGCTTTGTCTCATCTCTTGCTCTCTGAGTCTGAGGCAATGAACATTGTCCTTGCTTCAAAAGCATAAATTATTGTTACTGTTGTGTGCTGTCCAGTCAGTTCCGACTCATAGCGACCCTGTATAAGGATTCCGAGAGCAATTCATGGGACTGAATTGCTGGCCTTGTGATTATCATTTCAGTGCTTATCCCAGGGCTCAAAACTACTGAATTTTCATGAAAATCACTCTAAAAATAATCTAACCCTCACATTGTTTTTTACTGAACCATTTTAAAGCTATGAAACCATGCTCTTTAGACCAATTTCTGCTTACAGTGCCTCCTATTTGACATAACAAATTCCTTATTTTATTCTCAGATGCCTCTGAAAAACTCAGATAAATATATTCACTCCCAGGGCAAATAATACAAAAATCACAGACTAGATTCTAAAGAGAGCTGTATAGCTTTTCCCTGTTCCATGACTACAGATTATTCCTTAATCCCAGATTGTTGTTGTTAAATGCCGAGTCAGTTCCAACTCATAGCAACCCTGTATAAGGTTTCCAAGATGAGCTTGAGCCACAGACCTTTCAGTTCAACTGACCTTGTGGTCCAATGCATTATCCTGCAACACCACACCAGGACTCCAAAATCCCAGACTATGACAGTATTAAGTGTTACTTTACAACATTCTTGGAAAACAAATAAGGATGAATTAGTGGAAATGCATCAGTATTATTAAAAACAAAACAGCTCAAGTGCATGTTCTTCTGAGAGTAAGTAAAGGTTGTTACCTTTGCATTGAAAACATGTCATCGACATACTTTCATGGTTCCAAATGACCTCAAATCCTGTTCCAGTAATGCTTCAGTCACATATATTATAGTTTGGTTAAAGAATAGAACACTAATACAAAGCCTGGCCTTTAATTACTTTGTGTACCAATTGTATGGTTTAAATAATTTTTTAATCACTGAGGTAAACAATAAGAAATCAGACAATTTTTTGTGACATAATTGATATGAATCTTAATTCCACAATATAACATCTGACTGACTATAGGCATGTTATTTGAATTCTGTAAAAACCCATTTCCTTAACAGAAAATTAGACAAATCTTCTTCAAAAGGCCCCTTAAAAGTGTTAAAGAGCAAAGATGTTTCTTTGAAGATGAAGTTGTACCTATAAGTCATTGTAGTCTCAATCACCTCATGGGCATGGGAAAGCTGGACAATGAAAAGATGCTGAGACTTTTATTTCTTATACTGTGGACATGTTGTCAAGAGGAACCAGTCCCTAGAGGAGGACATCATTCTTTGTTGTTTTTTTTTTAACTTTTATTGTGAATTGAGTGAAGGTGTACAGACAAGATCATCAGTTGCACGTTCTAGAAATAAAGACACTTTCTTTCATTTCAATGACGGCATTTCAATCCTTTCCATGAAACAAGACTTATCCCAATTTCTCCCTGAGGTTACTATTTACATTCCACCTTTCTTCCCATCCCTTCTCAACTTTGCCTTTAGATAAATGTTACCCCATTGATCTTGTATGATTGAGTATAACTTACTAGTGCTGTTGTTCTTTATATACTATCAACTGCTTGCTTAAAAATTGGGCAAAGAAAGTGAGTTCCATTCCAGACCTGAAGAGTGATCAAGGACCATCGTTTCCAGTTCCTTCAGTTTCTTTCTGATCAGTAAATCTGGATTTTTAAAATATGTATATGATTATGAGTTCTGTTCCACATTTTCTCCTAAATCTGGAAGTTTCTAATGCCATCCTTTTCAGAGCAGTTGGTAGTAGTAGCTGGGCACCATCTAGTTCTTCTGCTCTCAGAGTCACGCGGACTGATGTTTACCTGCTCCATTGGTCCATTGGACTAGTTGATTCCAAGCATCTTCAATTCTTATCACTCTTCTTTCTTCTGCATGTGGAATGATCAATAATTACACCTTAGATACCACTCATGAGCTTTTAAGATCACAGATGCTACTTAACAAAGTAGGATGTAGAACACTGTCTTTGTGGGCCACATTATACCAATTGACCACGGTGTCCCCTGAGACAATGGTCCTGAGTCCCCCAGCCCAGCAACTCATTGTCTTAAGATATTTGAGAATATCTTAAGAAGTTTTCATCATTTTGCTCCTGTATACTCCACATTCATAGGTGGGTTTTCAACAAAGGTAAATACCCATGTACAATTATCCTCTTTCAAACCCTTGTATACTTGTGGGTATAATCCCATGCTCCTTCCCATCCCTGCCAGTCTGTATCTACCCACAGAGCACTGTTTTTCCAGTGTTGTATAGATAACTCTATTTTCTTCTATATCCTTTAACCTGTGCATACTTCCCTGTTTCACCTGTTTTCTTCATTCTTCTGCCAAATTCCTTATTTTGTATATTGCTCTCCCTATCACCCTAGTTAACATGTGTATACCCTGACCCAAGCCATTGTATTTTCAATAACCTCATATGCATGTGAAAGCTTGACAGTGAATGAGGAAGACCGTAGAAGAATTGATGCTTTTGAGTTGGTGCTGGAGGAAAATATTGAAAGTACCATGGGCTGCTAAAAGAACAAATAGATCTGTGTTGGAAGAAGTGAAGCCAGAATGCTCCTTGGAAGCCAGGATACCCAAACTTCATCTCTCATACTTCAGGAGGGACCAGTAGCTGAAGAAGGATATCATATTTGGTAAGGTGGAGGATCAGAGAAAAAGATGAAGACCCCCC
>NW_006408772.1:196588-197417 GCF_000296735.1 Chrysochloris asiatica | reverse complement strand
GTTTTGTCGAAGATCAGTTGGCTGTACGTGGATGCTTTAATTTCTGGATTCTCGATTCTGTTCCATTGATCTATGTGCCTTTCATTGTACCAATAAATTGCTTTTGAATTAAATTCCATTATGAGTAGTTATTACTCTAGAGATCAGAACATCCTGAAAGCTGCAAAAGAAGAGGTATCTAGCCTGCATAGAACTTCTCAACAGCAATGCTAGATGCTAGAATATATTGGGAAATGGTTTCAAAATACAAAAGGAAAATTAATTCAACATAAAGTTCTGCTCAAGTAAACAAATTATCATGTGTGAGCATAGAATAAAGGCATTATAGACATGCAATGGTTCAAAAACTGTACGCCTTACCCATTTTCCTAGGAAACTATCTGAGAGGGTAACTCAACAAAATGAAAGAGTAAACCAAGAAAAAGAAGACATGGTTCCAAATATAAGCACTGGACTGCTAACTGTAAGGTTGGCAGTTCAAACCCACCAGCTGCTCCTTAGAAGCCCTACACAGGGTACTCAACAACAACATAAGAGAATGGTGAAGAAACATCTCAGAATTACAGTTCTGCACAAACCTTAGAAAGTCACCAATCCAAGTTAAAGCAGAAAAAAGGGGAGGGGTGTGCTTGTGTGTGTGACTGTGTGGGCATACACATGTGTTAAAATTGGGAAGAGAGATTAGAGAGGTGATGAGAAGATCTTCAGAAGAGTAAAAGAATTCACAAGTTACCTTATATTCTTAAAAAGTAGTCAGAGAAAAAGGTGAAACAAGATGGTGGATCGGGTGGATGTATAGTAGAGAGCTCCGCCAACAACAACACAGAAT